>NC_048412.1:1726477-1757645 GCF_013103735.1 Etheostoma cragini | reverse complement strand
TTAGTGGTCCCCTAATACTGTATCTGAAGTCTCTTTTATATAGACCTTAGTGGTCCCTAATACTGTATCTGAAGTCTCAGATCAGAATTCCAGCCACTAGAGCCACTCCCACAATAAGCTTTCCTTAGCAGGCTCGGTTTACACCTATAACCATTACTAGCCACTGGGGGGCCATAGGCAGGCTGGGGGAACTCATATTAATGTTAAAAACCCTCAAAAGTGATATTGTCATGCCATGGGACCTTTAAAACTCCCTTTCCTGTTTTAGCATCCTACCTGCAGTTGGATCACTGGCGAGAGTGTTGTCCAGGGCACTTGTAACTGACTGGAACAAGTTCATCTTCTGGGTAGGACCTAAAAGGTTTATTAAAAAAAAGAAAAACAAAAACAAAAAAAAAAAAAACATTTATAGAAGAACCTGACACCAGCAACAATTCATTATTTTGCATTTGGAAACAGTACACTGATGAACACATGTATAAGTGGCCCTACCAGTTATTGCAGGAAGGAAACTACGTTAAGGAAACTTGGCCCAGATTCCCAGCCTTCACACATTGGGACACACACTTTGTTACAGACAATGAACAAATGACATTGGTAGTTTCTCAATCCGGGCTCGTTTCTTTCTGTTCCAGGAAATATGTTAGCAATTATTCAGGTGCCGACTTCCTGGTGAAATGAACTGTAGGATGAACAATGAGATCAAAGCTCATTTGGGACGACTCGGACTCCGAGACCATACTGACACTCATGTGATAAAGTCCCATCAAACGTTCTTTACTGCTGTTACACCCACCTGGTACACCATGCAGTGCTCTCAAGGGCTGCACAATTATTTGCAACTTTATTATTACTTACTGCCCAATATATTTTTAAAACCATTTATTTGTCATTATAAATTCAGTTATTCAAGTTGAAAATGTAGTTGTGAGCCTATTAAGGCAGCATTAATGTTTTAAAGTGGAGTTTGGCATTAGCTATAGTTATACCAATGTTCCTCCATACAAAGCGGAGCAGATATGTGTTGAGTCATGTCACGATACCCTGACGTCATCGTACTCAGATTCTAGTCAGAAACTGAGTCTGATCCTGCTCCGTTGGGCTGGGATTAAAGAGGCGTGTTTCAACCCAACCAGGAAAGAAAATGCCTATCAACTCAGTTGGACAGACCTACAACCAATCACAGCAAAGGACAGACCTACAACTAATCAGAGTGCCCCGTTCTCTTAGCCACAGTCACAGCTGATCAATTAAACTTTTTCAGCATCCCATAGGAAGGACGGCAAAAACATCTTTCTGATTGACAAATACCTTTTTCGCGATTCTCTGTTCCTCTTTTTAAAATAAATGAAAATAAAAATAAATGTGCTGTCGATGTCTTCTATAACAGACGGCATGAAGGAAACTACACAGCTCCATTCTCCAGGCAGATGTCACCAAGCACTCTTTGGTGACATCCAACATTACATATCAACATTACTGTTGATAATCTGTCAGTCATTGTATAAAGCCCGCCCTGACAATGTGATTGGTCCGAAAAGCTCTGGTTCGAGTGTAGTTGCTCAAGTCCAGACCATAGACCGGTCCATGGTCCAGACCAAACCTCCCGAACCTCAAATGTTGTGGGCGGGGCTACGTCTGGCTGGCATCCATGCTAATATCACGATATCTGCAGTTTAAGACGATATCTAGTCTCAGATAACGATGTTGATACACTATCGATATCTTTAAAAATCTACAAACAAGCCGTGGCGTTTCTACCCTTTCCCAGAATAGATACGTGGTATTGACAGACATTGAAGATAAGATAGTTCTGGCAAGAAAAGACTAATTATGGTCTAATATATTCATAAAAGTCCAAGTTTGATGTAGAAACTGGACAATTCCAATGCAATTCCACTGACAATAGATATTTTAGTGAAGTAGGAGACATATTGGGTCTATTAGTTAAACATTTGAGATAAACGATACTTTGGATATTCATAGGTTCTGAGGGAGGAGTAGATGTAGGTTCAAATAACTTTCTACTTAGTCACTGAACTTTTTGTGGAAAAGCCTCATAAGAAACAAAATATAATTCCAAGCACAGTATTTTTTTTTTCTTTTTTGCAACTTTACAGTATCCAATCTTGACTGGAGAGATTTCGCAAATAAAACCCATTCATATCTTCTAACCATAAACTGTTTGCAATGCCAAGTCACTTGTTGTCTTTTTACAGCTAACGCTAAACTGGGAGACTTCCAGTTCTAGCTACATAGGTTGTAAATGTAGCTAGCTAGCTAACGTTTAGATTAGCCAGCCGGCTAGCCAGCCACTTACCATATTGTGTCGGTTCGGGGTCAGGCTGGAAGGTAAAGTGCGAGGCATGTCTTCGTTGTGTTTTTGTACGCGAGTTGGAGCTCGGAGACAATTTCAGCAGAGTTGCCTCGAAACAGCTCTGAGCCCCGCAGCCAACACCGGAGACGGGGACTTTCAAGGGTGCACCTCGGATGAAGAACCGTGCCGCGGCCGCCATCACTGTTGTTATGACTGAACAGGAAGGGCAACGTGCAAAGACTGTCTATAAAAACTGAACAGGTCACTCTGTAGAGGGAACAAGATACAGATATCTATTAACAAATGTCTGGGTTACATTTTGGTATTATTAGGCCTCTTTCATCCGTGTTTATTAAACACCTGATACTGGGATTTCATACAATAAACTATAAGTGTATGAATGTATTGGCTAATTATATTTCAGCATTTTGTTAGTATTCAACAATACTATCCCGTAGGCTTTCGAAAAATATATATTTAACATGTCTTTATGTTATTAGTAGATTATTATTAGATATCCATTTCTTTTAGAACATGGTAATAAAAACATTTTAAGCTTTATCTTATAAAAGGAACGTCGAGAGAGTAAAATAGAGGCACGTTTAAGAAGGGAAAGGAACTTTGGCTCTCTGTGGTAGTGGCGAAGTGAGAACTCCTGTTTTGTTATTCTCCATGCCGCCACCATGAGCAAAAAGGTTGTGATTGGTCGAGTAGGAGGGCGGTGTGTGTGCGTGGTACAGACGGCCCAATGCCCAATCTGTTTACATCTGAGCATGCGCGACTTAAATCTGCAGTCGACTCACATCGGGGAGTAACAACCATGGACATTTTTTTCATTTAATTTCAGATTCAGACACACAGTTCCATATCGGTATAAAAACCAGGCTCGTATGTCAGCAATCACTGTACACATTTGATATGCCAAGTAAAAATCTGTAAATGTATAAAAGAATTTACATTATATTACACATCAAATAATTCTTATAGCATATGTGAAGTCACCTAATTTGAAAATACGGTTTCCGTAATTGTTTTGCTAAGAAGCGTGGCCACCATCAAATATGTATAAACCATATGAATTGTCTTAGTAAATATAGCAATAACTGAATCTTCCTGTTGGGGAAAAAAAACTGGATTTTAGTTTTCTCACTGCAAATCGATATTTTATTAAAATAAGATTTAGTAACACACACTTGCCATGACATGGTGTCGTTCTCCACTTAATTCCATAATGTGAAAACTACAAATAGACAAAGTGATTCACAACTTAGTTTCTTAATAAAAAAATACTGTCCAAAGTAGCTCTCCAGTAGATGTCACTACCCCTCAGTTTATGATTGATGATTGCACTTTGCACATTTCTATAAGAAGCACCTGGAGTGCCTGATGCAGCTAATTATGTTTACAGTAAATCTTTCCACAGATTTGCATACATTTGAAACCTATTTTGGTTGCTGCATCTTCATGAGAATGCCTGGTAGGGCTCACGATTCAGAAAATATCAAGTTTAGCATTGATTTTTAGGCTCAAGATTGGATTCACAGTACGTAAATGTAGTTACCTTTCCCATGTGACCAGGGCAATTTCTATAAGCAGCCATCTTCTAGCATGAGCAGCGTTGTGTTAATTGTAAAAATGGAGAATTCGATGATGCTGTGAAAAAAATCAACTCCTTTTTGTATTACTATCAATGGAGACTAATTGTCATCAGGGATTCATGTTTTAATTAGTACTTCATGAGTATATCCTCTCCTTGCTGTCTCACTCTCTCCTCATGCACGCATTAACATATTGGCAATTTAAAATAAGTTGGAGCAAATTATCCCAACCATGTTTTTCCTAGTTGTTTCTCCCATTTTCATTTTGTGCATATTTTGATTAATTTAACATATACCGGGGTGCCCAGATAGATCAGTTGGTAGAGTAGGCGCACACTAAGAGGTTTACTCCTTGACACAGCGGGCCAGGGTTCAACTCCGACCTACCGCCCTTTGCTGCATATCATATCCCCCCCCCCACCCCCTTCACATCTTCTGCTGTCTTGTCAAAAAATGCCCCAAAAATTTAACATACACTGCTAATTTTTTTCACACAAAATGTGTTAAAATAGCACACCTTGTCAGGTACATTTATCTTTTGTTTCGGCTGAGACAAAACAAACAACAGCCCTTTAGGATACAGTATATTTATTTGACTATGTATGCTTTCACTTATTATAGAACACATGTAAAAATGAAGAAATAATGATTTAAAGGAAAAAAAACATTTGTTAGTTCTACATCTTAAAGAAAGTATTGTTACTGTGCGTAAGTGGGGTCTAAAAAAAGAGTAATTAAAAGGAATATTGACATCACAGTTGTCCAGGATAGTTAGGTTGATGACTTTGCACATTCTGCTACATCCAACTTCCTGCCGCTGCTGCACATTTTGGCCAGATTCTGTGGGAAATCAGAGTTGTTATTTAAGAAATGCATGGAGACAAAGTGTAAAGTCCTAAAATAGTAAGTCTTACATTAGCAGCTCTAATGATGCTGTTGGGAGACTGGAGGGCTGCGAGGTCATTTAGGATCTTCTGGAGATCACGGCTACTTGGACATTCTGAAACAGATGAAATGAGTACAGGTCAGGGCTGGGCCATATGGAGAAAATCAGATACCGCGATAATCCCGTCCTAATATATCAATGTTGATATTGCGGCAATATTCTAGGGTTGACAATTGGTGCTTTAACAAAATAGCTTCAAAATGAGATTTAAGATAAATAATCTTAATGTAGATATAGACTCTTTGCAAACACGTGACCACGACCACGCCATGACGGACAGAAGCACAAGCTTTTATTAGTTTCAATCAGTTTAAAATACATAACACTAAATAAACTGCAGCACGCAATGCTACGCTAACGGCGGGGGCAGGTACCTCATAACGAAAAAGACAAGACATCAATCTAGGGTTTATTATGTATTAACATCTATTCTTTACCTAAGTAAAGATTCATATAACAAGTAGCATATGTTAAGATTTGATGCGATGGGATGCAGCTAGCGAGCAGTCCAAAGCTAGCTGCAGCTAGCCGACTGGATAGCTAGCTGGTTGGCTGGTAAGTAGGACTATGCAGACCCGCGTTTGACTCAGGTTTTTTTGGCCTTTTGAAGATAGTTTCCATGCCATGTCATCTTTGATTTAATATTTTTGTGTGTTAAGAACAAGAGAAGAGCTTTCTTTTTCGAATATGTAGGTCAGTGAAAAACCGATGATAGTTATGTGGGTCATCATCAGGTTCACCTGTTAGCAGAAGCCGCTGGTTAGCACCGCAGCTAGCTGGTTGAGGATACTTTTAATTATTTATCAGTCATTTAAAACAGAAAGACAATACATACACGCTTGTGTTGGTGAGGATTACGCTGCAGATTATGTGTGTACAGGTCAGTGTCACATGGCTAACAGCAAAGGTGGCTTCCAAGTCTAAACACTGATTTGTGTACCTGTTGCAGGCGATACTTGTGGCTTCAGCTGCAGGTATGGATGCGCCAGCAGCTCTGCAATGGAGATGCGTTCTCTGGGATTTCGTACCAAGCACCTCTGGAACAGCCGGACAATAAAAACAGCTTATAGTATTTTATATTACTTCAACAACATCTGACAACAACAGTGAGTTTGTTTATTGGACTAAAAATGTCTTGTGGAACAAAATCAAAACTAGCCCCTCAAACATCTCCCAGCTGACGAGAGAGGAATTGGGGGGAGTTGTAGGATATATTGGCAATCGCCGCCACTGGTTGCTAAGCTGACGGTGGCCAGGTGGAAAGTGTTAAAGTATTGTCGAACCCTTCCTAGCACACCCCTGTAACCAGTGTAGCTTTAAAGCACTGTGGAATGAGCCAACTAGCCAGCCGTCCCCGAAAATCAGGAAATTCCTTTTTCACTGGTGTTCTTTTTTCTGCCATCCGCATGCGCGCGCAACTGTACACACCAATGACATATTTGCGACTTTCACTTTAAATTGGTTTAAATACTAGGGCTGGGAATCCCGATACAATATCATCACTGTACTTATGCCACGATATGATATTATTGCAATTTTAAACATGTTGCAATATTCTGCGATACATTGCAATTTATAACCTTTTTCCCCAACGTCTAATTTTTCCCCGATGTCCCCAAAAGGAAACTTTGTCAAAATCTCAAAAGATACATGTCTCTGTTTGTTCATATCACTTCAATTCTATTGCTGAAAAATGGGACAAACACATGTATAATATATAATAAAAGATTGATACTTGGCGCCTGTGTATTGATACAGTATTGCCACTGAAAATATCGCAATACCCCCCCCCTTCCCTACCATGTAGTGTATTGTACATACAGTATGTGCATGTGTGTTTAAGAGGTCAACTAAGATGTGAACTTTTTAGAAACAGAGTCCATTCCAAATGGTCTTTAGGCCTCGGGGCACAGAGAGCCTTGCGTTTATATCACAACGATGTGGTTTAGTCGTGGCCTCTCACCTTCAACACATCCAGCAAATCTCTCTCCGAGATGTCAGGGAATTCTATCCTATGGGAAGTGTCGATGATGGCGTGCATCTTGGCAATCTGATTGGTGATGCTTTGGAATGGAGTTTTACCGTAAGTCATGCAGTACAGGATACATCCAAGAGACCACACGTCACCTTTGGGACTGATCTGGGAAAAAAGAAAAAACATGTTTAAACCACTTTGCAATCAGAAACGATTGCTTGCATTGTTTAATTGACTTTTTGCTAGAAGTACCTTTGAGTTTGCTTTCCCTGCCTTGGATGAAGGGTCTCGGATGGCTTCGGGGGGCATATAGTTCAATGTTCCAACCTGTGTGTGACAAACAACCGTGCATTACATGAGTAGAGCCCCTCCCACCTGGAGTGCAGATCTGATGCAGCCAATCATGTTAACAGTAAATCTTTCCACCGACTTATATCGACTTATATACTCATATATCTGAAACCTCTAATTTGGTTGCTGCACATCCATGGGAGTGCCTAGTAGGGCTCATTCAGAAAATGTCACGTTCAATATTGATTTTTAGGCTCAAGATTTAAATCACAGTATGTAAATGTAGTTACTTTTCAATGTGATGGTATACATCCCTGCTGTATGGATACAGTATTAGTATCGACAACTTACATAGTGTGTTCACAGCTAGTGTAGATGATCGGATTATCAATGCATCTCAAGTGTATTTACACCGGGATTTGTTTCCAAGTACAACCCCATCACCAGGGCAACACATTAACTATACATGTAAGATACTTAATGTGTTCCTTTAGTGTATAACATACATCTTACCTGCGAGTCCTTCACAATGCTCGTTACATCTGGTTGGATACTGTTTGCGATGCCAAAGTCAATCAACTTCAGTGAAGCATTCACTATGACAAAATTGGCTGGCTTCAAGTCACTGTGGACAATTCCTGCGTAGAAGACACAAAGGACATATACATGAACATCATTTTTGTGTGCCATTTAGTAAACCCTAGGAACATTAGTGAGAGCTATAAAGAAAGAGAACCATGTTTGTGGATGGTGTGGACGGCCTCCAGCATGTTCTTCCAGTAGAACATCCTTTCATGTGGATTCACAGTTTTGCGGTTTCTCAACCATGTGTTCAGATCCAGGTTTCCACACTCCATCAGCATGTAGATGTAGCTGGTGGTTATTTCACTGCAAACACAACAGTCATGGTATTTGTTATTACAATGCATTGGTACATTGTCTTTTTGTCTCCTAGGCCATGTACTTACTAGTCATAGAGCTTGATAATTTGATCGCTGTACTGCTGCAGGTGGTTCAGATGTTGAATCTCATTTTTATAACTCTCTACTGTCTGAGCATCTGCCTCCTCCAGGTCCACGTATTTCACAGCAAACAGCTGCTTTTTGTGATCGAGGACCTGGTAGACCTGAAACAAACAGAAAACACAGAGTAATCAGACTGCGTCATCTAGCCCCTAATCCATCATCTATGGGCTACTAAAGAAAGACATTCAGTATTTACAAAATGTGTTTTATAGAATATGGTGTTATACAGATCACATTGGCATGGCAACGATCGGTTATTACTCATAACAACAATGTTAATATTTATCATCAGTATGGGACCATAATGTTCATATCGGAGCATCCCTAGCTCCTGTACTATTTACAATTTAAAATGTCTAACTGACTAAATTGTGGTGGCACAAAAAAAAAAAAAAAATAGTAATTGCAACGTGTATAGCTATTATAACTAATATAAATTCTCTATTAATGATTAGTTTTACCTTGCTGGATCCACCCCGTCCAATCATCTTCAGTATGAAGAACTGCTTGCCTTTAATGGTGATGGTTTCGTTTGACAACGACGCCTGAAATGAGATTAAACAAAAGTATACCATGTCATCACAGTTTAAAAGGATTCCTTGTGTAGGTCAGTCCAGACAGAAAAAGGGCCTTTCAGCATTTTAGACTGCAAGACAAGTTATGTTGCTCTCTACATGTCCTGTTATTAGGGCTGGGCTATATGGACCAACAATCATATCTTGGTATTTGTGGGCTGAATGGCGATGCACAATATGCTTCATCTCTCTGTAAGTGTAAATAACATTTTGTTAAAGCACCAATAGTCAACCATTCAATATCGTTTCACTATTGAAATTGGGGTCTTTGGTCAGGAATACCTAGTCACAAGCACCCTTTTATTAAAACCGACTCATTAAAATAAAAATGCAAAGACAGAGGTTGCCCCACATCATTCATGTCATTAAAACCTCCTCCTTTCACCTCTGCAACATGGCTAACATCAGTAAGAAAAAAAACTGCCTAAGACCGTTGTTTTGTGTCCTTTTGAGTCTAAAAATCTGGTTTATGGTATAGGATAACAGCAGAGGGAGGACATAACATGCTGTACCTGTGGAGTTTGGAAACATGGTGTGTGGTTCAGTGGTGTGCATGGCTGTTGAAAGGGTCCAGCTCTGTGTGCTGCCACTGCAGAGGAAGACACTTCAGGGCCTCGCTTAACAACAGGAGTAATAAAGCTGAGGGAGAGAAAGATGGAGAACAATGGGACTGGACAACTTGTATGATGGTCCAAAGAAGTAGATAAAGAGACATGGGAAGCCCACTGTATGCTGCAATCCCTTCGCACAACAGACACACAAAGCATATAACACACGTACATTGTTTAACATGGTACCTATACGTGCTACAGATTATGTTCCAGACTAGCGGACAGACACCCAAGTCAAGATCATACCTGTTGGCACAGGGGTTTCTGGAGCTGACGGGTGTCTGACACACCGTTTGTGAGTTCAGTCTTGAGGGAGGATGGAGGGATGAAGTGGGAAGTGACTCAAGCAGACGAGGAACAGGTCTGGGCTCAGGAGGTGTCGTGCGTTTATCCTAGGAAGAAAAGAAATGTTGAATGACTTGACCAGCACTGGGTGGGGGGGGGGGCTTTGGGCTTTGTCACTTTGTAAACCTATAACATGAACAAAAAAGAGATATTATACAAAATAAAGGAAAGGAAACACCAAAAAGCATAACAGGAGCACTTTAACGTTCTTTAAAAACATTACAATATTTGGTTTTAAAACATTTCAACCATTTGCTTTAAATGCTTTGCACAGTAAAGAGTAGTACGGACATAGAATGCCATCAGACCTCTGGGGAAACATTGCGGTAGACAGGCGTTGGCATTTTCCACTCCGATAAGGGCTCCTTGCTGGCAGGTTTAGGCTGTTCCACAGACCGCCTCACGGGGACACGACCAGGAGGCTGAAGATCCTGGTTTCTCCCATAAGCAGACACACTTACTGGAAAACCTGTTTGCAAATCTGCGAGAAAAACAGTAGAAGTTAGAAAGACTTTAGTCACAAGCTGTGTCCAACTGCTTTGACTTTAACAATGCATCTGTACCTGTGGGAGGTTCCTCCTCCGTGGGGGGCACAAGCTGTTTCTCCCCAGCTCTCAGCTTCCGCATGGCTACCTCCAGGAGCTCTGCTGGCTTGGAATTTAATGCCTGGGCTTTGAGCAGAATTGAAGTCGCTTTGTTCACATTACCTTGAAAAGGAAGAGAGAAAAAATTGTAATTTCACAATGTTTAGATGGTGAAGCAAATTCTTGTCTTACCAACCGGTGTATAAAAAATAAAGTCTGAGGTTGTCAGTGCTTAAGGACACAGACACATCTCTAAATATGACTTAGTATGAATGTTTTCATCTGTCTACATACAGTATATAAGATTTCTGGAAACGAAAACCAATACAAAGTCATTCCTACCTTGTGAAACCTCAAACTGGGCATGTGCTACGTGGACAAAGGCAAAGCCTTTACAGTTAGATCCGGCAACTATAAAGTAGTCTTTGGCCTCATCTGGGTCTTCGATCCTTTAAAAGAACAAAGAAAGAAAGAAAGAAATGTGGTTGTATTTAAAACAACCCAACAAAAACTGTTGTCAAACATTGCCAACAATGGGCTTTTTTAAGGGCGGTATGCACGGATTTTAACCTTACAGAGCATGAACAGAAAGACACAGGCTGATGTCGGTTGTCATCATTTATAAATGTCATACAGAAGTAGGAGAAAATCAAATATCACGATATTTGTATACAATTACCTCGATATCGATACCGCAACGATTTTAAAGTGTTGACGATAGGTGCTTTACAAAATATCTACACAATGAGAATTTTGATAAATAATCACCTGTAATGTGGATATAATGACTAAGTGTGTAAAGGCAAATAATAAAACAGCTAGAACAGTCTGGTAAGTAAACAAATGACATCACTTTACTGTAAGGCAGCCTTTAAAACCAGGAAAAGACAAGACTTATGCCCTGTTACCATATCCAAACTCTAAGACGATAGCTAGTCTCATATCACAATATTGATTATAATCCTGTCTATTTCACTAGCACCACACCACGCCTGGGCAATAACGCATTTCTATTGTCTGGATTCTCTCCATTTAATTGTAGGATGACAACATTTCCAACGGGATTCACAGTGAAATAATATAATCATATGCTTCATTAATCACGTCATGTCTTATGGATACAAATAAAAAAGGTTGCTTAAATCTTCCAGTGTGTAATCTTAAATATAATTTCAAAAAGTAGAAGCTGAGCTTCCTGTAAAAAGACTGAAAAATAATACGACTTAATGGGATAAACATTTTATCATGTCATGTATTATTTTTCAGTATAAATACACACTAATGGAGTTAATGCTGTGGAAACCACAACGTCCCAAGAGAAGTACGTACAGTATTTTAGCCACACTCACCCCTTGAGTTCTGCATATCGGACCAGTATTCTGGCATAGCTGGCGTTTTTGCTGAATTGCCTTATTGGCAGCCTGGAGAAGATTCTAGAGTAGCAGTCCTTGAGCTTATTGAGGAGGTTGATGTCTGTGTGAGGGTTGCCTCTTTTCTCCAGGTTCACCAGATATGTCCAACACGACTCAGGGGAGTTTGTATTGACGACCTGGTCGAAGATGTACGTTGGATCTGCCAGGGAAAAAAATCAATGTCATCAATTTACTAAATGCAGATTGTTGACAGCGCTCTGCATGTTGTATGGCTTACTCAAACTGCAAAGCATGCACGGTAGCATATTGTCATGGTTACATAGTACCTTCCATTCTGGAGGCGTCTTTTGTGTCACAGTCTCCAGCTGCCAGGTCCTCCCAAGGGCAATACTCTGGGCTGACAGCAGGTGGCTGAGAACACAGCAATAGAAGAGACAAATTGTACATCTCTTGTTATGACCCAAGCTGAACATCTTTGCTTAGCAGAGCACTAATAATGAAAACCAGAGTTGACCCAAACTACTGTAGCCCATCTATACTCACTTGAAGATCTCCATCGACAGCATTTTTCCTCGTGGACAATAGGCCAAACACCGGGTTCACGTTCGAACCAGATCTTTGCCTGAGACAAAATTAAACAAATTAACGCTATAGTGGGTAGCTTCTATTGCCCCCATGAAGATGTCAAAGTAATAACAAAACTGTCCGTTCTTCAACATGAAACAAGACTTCCGTCACGGCGCACCCCCACCCAGTTTCTATTAACCCAGGAGGACACAGGATTCAGAAACACCAGTTTCTGAACACAGTCACAGTGATTAATCCAGAGAGAGTTGTGTGGAGCTGATAGTCTTTATTAGCTTTGAAGCAACACATTTACGATACACAGGACTCGGTTTATAACTATCTCCATATCTAGCCAGAGGGGGGGGCCATAGGCAGACTGGGGGGAACGCATATTAATGTTAAAAAAAAACCTTGGCTGTTCCAAGTAGGAAGACAGTAAAAGTAATCTCAAGCTGTCATTCTATCATAAACATCATATTTATTAGCAACATAGATAAATATGATATTCATGATGAGTCATACAATTTCCCTAAAGACATCATTCAAATTAACACACATTTGTAAATAATTCATAATGGTAAAAGGAGGTTGCACTTCAACAACCCAAACAATGTGAAATAATAGCGCATTTCAAATGTGCAAGCCGAGGAGGACAAAATACTCACCTTTCAATTGTTTTATTAGGCTTGCATCACAAAATAATTAATTTATTTGGAAATGCACGTTGGTATAAATAATAAACTACCTGGACAAACTGGTGAGGGTTGATGGATCACTTCTCTTTGGGGGCTTCCCATGAACGTAGCCGTCATCATCATATTTTTCTGGGATAGAGAAAGGGACTACGGGAACTCTCCCTGGCTGGAATACACAACCAAAACGTCAACAACTAGTTGGCCATTATTTCCATTCAATCATTGAAAGACAAAAAAAAAAAGATCATGTTAAGTGAAAATTCAAGTAGGATGACATGCTCTACCCAGCAGAGTCTACTTAAAGATAGGACCCTTCTGCCACAACAGATTTCTGACACTGGCTGGGTTTATCCCTGCAATACTAATCATTCTAGACACTGGAAAAGCCCAGTAAGGCCTACTTTTGCAGACTGGACATTAATGACAAGCACACTTGAAGATCTTATTGCAAGACTGAATGATGGTAGGGATAAGTTCTACCAGGTCAGGTCTCATTTCCTGCATTTTATTCAATTTCACCTGAATAATTCCCCATAATTAATAGGGCTGTACAAAAAATGAATAAAAATTCACATCACGATTCAAGCTTTACAGATTCCAATTGGATTTGTTTTTGTTTTTTGGTAATGGTGTGCATACTCCCACATGGGAAAAGCAAATACATTTACATACTGTAAATCGTTAAATTGAGATTTGTTTTTGAATTGTGACATTTTCTGAATTGAGCTGCCCAAATTAATAATTTCAAACTAATTCAATCTCAGCCAACAACCCCCAACCCCATTTTTCCCCCCTATTTTACTACTAATTATTTCAGTGTACGTGTTTTAGTTGTGAATTTAAATTGTTATTATTCTTATTGTCTTTCTTGCCCAGATTGCTGTATAGTAGGCGTTTAGTGCCGTCACATGTTAGACGTGGTGTTTTTCTCACATGAAAAAACAATAAAAACTTAGGATGAAAAGCAACTCACCATGCCCACGGCTCTCTTGCGATGAGATCCAGATCTCCAGCCGGGTAGATGTTCGTCTGACGGTCTACCGTGGAGCTCTGTTCTACAGGACAGAGATCAACATAAGATGACATATTTACCAAACTAACAGAGGCATTATTAAATATCAAAGCTGTTGGTTTATTCTTACCCTGGACCAAAAATACTGGAGAGCTGCAGTTCGCCTGTTCCATCTGATATTCTGCTCACTTTTTGGAATTCGGAGCCTTTTTTGACAGAATCGTTCATATTGCTGTTGGACAAGACTGGAAGACAGAAAACACAGCCAAATCTTACCAGGCAATTAAAAATAATAAATCACGGTACAAGACTGCATTTTAACAGTTTTCCAAATTGATGTGCACAAGTCAAGTAATCTAACAATACAATGCCATGTAATAAAACATGACTAAATGCTTACATGGCACATTTTCTTTATCAAAGGAACAGGAGAGTTGTGTTTTCCCAGCCTGCATGCTTTGCAGGGCGGCTTCCAGCAATTCCTTTGGTTTGGCACCCAGTGCAACAGCATTCTGCAATATATAAATTCCTCGCTTTGTGTTGCCTAGGGAGATAATATAACACACTAAAATACCCGACTACATGACATGAGAATGTGCTTATATGTACAAGAACAACAGACAAACCTACCTTGAGAATGTTCAAACTGTGCATGAGCAATGTGAACAAATGCAAAGTTCTGGCTGTGGGATCTTGCCAAGTTAAAGTTGGCTTCCGCCTCATTGACATCTTGAATTCTATTTAATGAAACACAGAAAAATAGAGTAGATGTCCACCATGCTGTTTTTTTTTTAAAATGCATTTCATAATCTGGCCTATTCAATCTAGTGATAAACAAAGTACATCTATGAAGAAGACAAGGTCTTTGATCTACAAGTTACAACCTTGGTTACTCACGCTTTAAGCTCTGCAAATCTGACCAACATCCTAGCATAGCTCTCATTCTGACAATATTTTCCCAGTGGCATACTGGAGAACACTCGGGTGTAAAAGTCAATAAGTCTAGTTAGGTGGTAACGATCCAAGTGGGGGTCCCCTTTCTTCTCCAGGTCTGTCAAATGTGAGAGGCATGATTCAGGTGAGTTTGAGTCGATAACCTTGTTGAGCTTGTCCGTGGTATCTGCAAGACATGCAAAGGTGTTGTGATGACTTTAGGAAGTATGCACATATGGATGCTGATATTTCAGGACATTACATTACCTTCATTGAGACCCTCTTTAATTTTGTTGATCTTTTTAAAAAGCATTGCAAGCTGCTGCTTCCTGTCTGTGTGCTCCTCTTCCTCCATCTGAAATTGAGGAGTAATGTTAGAAACATAACATTCGCCCAGATAAAAAATAATGAGGCATACTTTATTAACCCCACAAGGGGAAATTACATTGTTTTCACTCTGTTGTTATTACACACAGGCCTGAATTACACACACATGCTCAATACCTGTACATGCCCTAAATGGTTATGCCTGGTCTCTTGAATAAATATAACAGCTAGATAACCTGATATATGATATATGATATAACAAATGGGCATAATCTAACGTTAATACACAGGACGTCAGACATTTTATCACCCTTACAAGACACTCCGGTAACGTTATAAGTTGCATTTAACCTATCAGCGAGGGTGTGCTGACACATAAAAATACAATTGTAACGTTAATGTTACATCAATGACGTACTGCTCTGTGCATAGTTCATTGTTTATTAATAACTAATTTCATTTTTTTGAAAATACCCGGTGTGTAAAATTTGAGTTCAACTGATTTCGAAACTGATTATTGGACACCCTTCTACTTCTACAAAAATAATTCATCGTACCTTCATTCTGAGTAAACACGCAATCCCCGGGTGAGTTAGCTAGCTAGCTAGCTAACGTTGGCTAACTGTTGTTAACGATAAACCAGGTTAGAGACTTGGTGTGGCTTTGGGTGACGCTAACTCAGAAGAAGTTAAACGCGTATAAAGGCATCTTCATTAACTTTAAAATATATATATTACAATTCAAGTGCATCTCACCGTGTTTACCCTGTGAATAATCCTGTTTCTCTTATGAAGGATGAAAAAGGCTCCCCTCAACGGCCAGTTTTCAAATATGCCACTTCCGTCTTCAGTCGTTTGTTGATTGGATAGTTGTTCTTCTTCTTCTCGTTACTCATAAAACCCACACCGCCACCTAGCTACCACTGTGCCGAAGTGTGCAGCGTGATATATTGCACCTGGACTACTTTACAGCTTTATAAATGAAGTATTAATTTAATTATATCATTAATATTATTTAAACAAAAACGCCTAAAAAAGTCTCGTTTCTTGTTTAACTATTCCACAATAGCTTTTTGTGTGTTTTCTGAAACATTATCCAAGGGCTGCCCTCACCAATTTAGTGCCCTAGATAACATCCCACTATGGCCAAGACCCGCCCTTCAATAGCATTCACACGCTACTATTGGCCAGGCGTCCATGCCTACACGTAAAAGTTCTATCCCCTGTCCAATCGTCTATCCGCTCCAAGACAATGCCTGAACCCAACCAATGGAGCTGTTATTGAAGGGCGGGTCTTGGCGTGGCCATATAGGGTTCCTAAATTCTCGTCCAGCGATTGTGTCCATAGACTCATATTTATTCAGACTTACGCGGAAACTGCATAGCTTTGTGTCTTTAAGGTGTACATGGTTGTCCATACCATATATATGTATGGATTTATATATATTCATTTACACAAATATTTATGTGTCTAGAGAGTCTAGAGTGGGAAAAGATGTTAATCCTCCAGAGTCTTAAATGAGAAAAGATATTAATCCTCCAAGTCAAACTAGTCTAATGTGATCAAAGATATTATATGGTGGACAAGATAGATAACTTCCGTTTAACAGAGGAAAACGGCGTCCCCGATTTGAGATCTGACATATATTTGGGCCTTTTTTGAAGAAATGTAACTAGTTTGTGCTTTACATGAGTTATATTGTTTCTTATGTTTATTTTTGCATATAGGAGAACTGTTTTAGACACACAAATGCTTGTGTAGTATTGCTGTGGGCGTAATATCAATGAATATGACATTATTATGTTGATTATTAGCATAAGTAAACGTCATAAGGGCAAAAGCATCTGGACTTTTTTTTAGAAAATGTTTGCGTTTGTAAACTGTGTAAGTTGTAATGTTTATTTCTTCACTTTGTGACTCCCAAGACATGTGAGAAGTGTTTTAGAGGAGACTGGTTTGGATTGTACTGCTCTGTGTGTGATATCAAAACATATCTGGAAGGTTCCCTTGTATTTATTTATTTGTCTTTAAGGTCCTACAACCATTTTTAACATTCAAGTGACCTGACTGCAGCTCAAGTCTTCGAACACGAAGTGTATGTCCTGAAAAAATGATCTTCATATCTTGAATATAGACAGCAGGGTTGATGTTTTACAAGCTTTTTTAGAAAATTAAACCAGCCGGACAATGAACTGTAAAAACAACCTCAGGTCTCTGAGGGTCAATGCAGGAGACCTTTACATATTGTTGTCAATTTAGAGATTTTGGTCTATTTTGCTTTCATGTCTTCTGAAAGGGTGAACCCTTGTGGAAATTAAACTTCCAAAACACACATCTAGATTTTCTTCTAAATGCATCTTTTTACTTACATCTAACATTAAAGGGGGAAAACTCCTAAATCAGTAATTGGGCATTGTCAGATGTATGCATATTAGTGCATTTAAATTAGTAATTAACGCCTAATTTGTATACAATTGTGGAGATTGTGATGACGTTGTTAGACAGATTTTAATGTAGCTGTTCACCTAAAGTGTCTCTGTCTAGTTTGGGAAGCAATCGTAGGACTTTGGAGTAAAGCTGAATGTTTCTACCATTTATTTATTGCTTAGCCAACAATTTTAACTGTTAAATCAATACTTTCAGCTAACCACCTGTAACTGCTGATATCTTTTTTAAATCTAATCACATTTTCTATTTTGTTTAATTAATCGAGCTGCTCCACAATCTACCCCCCAAAGAAGGCCTACCCCCTGGAAACAGCTGAAGTATACCCTGGGGTAAAGGCATAGACCGTTAATATTAACTAATAATCAATATAGGCTACTGTATATACAGTCTATGGGTACAAGCCGGGTGCAACACCTGAATCAGCGTTAGCTGTCGTTTCCTTTTTCGAGCTCTCGCGGTTCTTGTGCACTGCTCTGAAGGCGGGCAGTGTACGCCCCGCTATGACGCAGCAATGCACTTTTGTTCTTTTTAAATATAAATATTAGATATAGTCACATTTGTTTTTGAAACAATTTCTTGTCGGTTGTAATTTATGTGCTGTGCATGTTGGTGGTTGTCTGGATGTAAAAAAAATACATGTTTTCTTTTGTTTTTGTTTTTTTTACGCGGGAGGTCAAAGGTGTCTAACAAAATGGCTGCACACACTCGAGCCGCAAGCATAGTGCTCTCAGCAGCCAGATAGTGAGGACAAATTTGAATGTTTTGGTCCCCGGCGACCGCAGCAATTTTTATACGGAGCTATTCTCTCCCCATACTGCTGGCCATGGCCGACTTATATTTATGGATAAGTCCACTACGGCTTTATTAAAAACTCCGTAGAGCAGTCTGCGGGGATCCGAACCGGTAGGAGAGTCAGCCCCACACGGCTGCGGGGAACAAGGCAACATCCCGGGCATGTTGGAACTTCTGTCAAGACACAACTGCAAGACTCGAAGATGAACAGGAAAAAAGATAAAGGATTTGAGAGCCCGCGCCCATTTAAATTATAAGTATTTTTTTTTATAATTGGGTACTTGTTAGCGTAAAATGAATGTGTTGGTTGTCGATAATAGGGAAAAGATGACGTTAGCTTAACATTAGTAACATGTTCATAGAGTGCTCTTCCTATAGGATGAGACGGAGCGTTAAGTTCATCACATATTCACATTGTTCTCCTGTCACTGCTCTTTACGACCCACCAGGTGGTGTGTATCAACAACATCAACTTCCAGAGGAAGTCCGTCATTGTGAGTACAATATATAACGTTACAGTACCAAATATAATATACATGTCATTCTGCTGTGGCTAATAGTAAACCAAAGTGCATCATATCCAGTGCCGAACCCATTCTTATATGATAATTGACTGCTTGACAAGAGTTCAACCGTTTTTTGGCCACCTACACCTATTTATACATTACACTTATTTACATAGTATTCACATAGTACTCTGATAACTCAGGTTTGTTACATTGTTACTCTAAAGATTCATAACTTGTATTTTCTTGATATTATGAAGGCTTATGTGTCAGACTCAAAGAAAGATGTTGGTGTTTTTCAACTGCACCCTCTTCTCCCATGTAGACCTGGGCAGTATAGAGAAAATCAAATATCACAATACTATTACAAATAATCATCAGAAATGGGAATATAATAACTAAGTGGCTAAAGGTAAATAATAGAACAGCTAGAACAGTCTGCTAAGTTCAGAAAATGTCCTCACTTTAATGTAACGCAGCCTTTAAAACCAGGTAAAGACAACACTTGTCTGCGTCATATTATGATATTCAAAATGTAAGACTGCTGTATATCTAGCCTCATAGATCGATGTAATATGGACATATTGCCCTACTCCCCGGTTTTGGCTTTACTTTTTTAACAGACCAAACTCAGACCAAAAAGTGGACCCACAGAAAAGGGACGCAGCTCTTTCTGCGTTCACAGTTTACTTGAAAGAGGCATTTGAATGCGACATCAGGGCAAAACGCAATACAAACCTGAAGTGTGTTGTGTTAACAATGTACAGGTGAATAGAACCGCAACACAGACTTGAAGCAAACCGTACTCAGACCACCTCCTGACGGTCTGAGAATGGTTTGTTCCAGAAGGGTCTGAGTCCCTTTAGAGTGTTCACATACTGTATGTGCGAAAAAATACAGACTAATAGGTCAGAGTTCTTTTGGAGGGTCTGAAACACAAAAGTGTGAAAAACCCCTAAGTGACTATTGGCAACAACTTTGTTTTGAGTGCAAAATTTAGAGCGAGAGCCTTGCAGCCAACAGCTGCAAATCGGACTAATCCAATGGGGAAAAAGTGAACGTTTACATCCACTAAATGTCATTTTTGCCACAGGCTCTGGTTGTAATAACTGTGCTACAACACAACAGAATGATGTGAAATGTAAGAACAGGGACATGGAAAGTCCAGCACAGATACAAGTGTTTGGAACATTTCTTGGTGAACAAACCCTTTTATGCAGTTCATCTAATCCAGACAGTGAAAATCACTTTAGCTACTGATGCCAGTTGTAGTCCCTTTGACCAACTTCTTCCTACCTGTTGCATCCCTTAGGGCTATGTCGAGCTGACCATTTTCCCCACAGTGGTCAACCTGAACAGGATCAAGCTTAACAGTAAACAGTGCCGCATCTACAGGGTCCGAGTCAATGAACTGGAAGCCCCATTCATTTACAATGACCCGACACTGGAGGTGTGCCACCATGAGTCCAAGCAGTGAGTATTCAGTGAAATAATAATAACAAGTTATGAAATTTACATAGCTTAGAATTTTGCCATAGGCTTCCAGTTGTTGTTCTACAAATTAAATCCTACTGTTTTGCATTAAATCTGTCAAATCAACACCAACTTAGTTGCAGTAGCTAGTTGTATGGTTGGGTGGAAGGCTGAAGAACGTCAGCTTAAAGTAAATGTCAGAATGACATGACGTGAGTTTTTTTCAGATTCAAAGCACCACGATAAGTGTCTTTACATTTCTGCCTCATCAGCTTCAAGGCACCAAACCAGAATAACAAGGTTTATGCTTCATAACTAGCAATATAAAATTTAGTTTCTGCTCATCTGGATATTTACCATCCAAGTCTCCAAACGGGTTCGGAAATAATTGTGACTTTAAAGATCAAGAAGATTTGGGGGATATAATGATATGCACAATATTCTGTGAGTCACTATACATTTGTAAGCCATCGATTTAGATTTACAGGATTTTTGCATCATTTCTTTTTTTTTTTTTTTACATAATCATGATTTTTTTATTAATTATTTAACTGAAAAACCAACATGGAAATCAAGATTTTAATCTGTAAAAGGTTTCTCAATTGAATTTAAGAATAGATGGGGTGACAAACTCATTTCTATTTTTTTTATTGAATAGAAAAGTATTTTTTATTTACATTTGCATTACTGGCAAACATTTGACCACGGCTTGGTCTACAAGTAGAGAAACTGTATGGTGCCACTATGACCTTTTAGTGTAAATGTTTCATTGTGTGTCCATGTAGGAGGAACCTCAATTATTTCTCCAGCGCGTACACCGCAGCAGTGAGTGCTGTGGACCCTGACGCAGGACATGGGGAGCTGGTCATCAAAGTTCCGCCTGAACTCTGGAAACAAGGAGATGGTAAAACAGTGGCGTGAAGGATACTTAAGATTAAAAAGGCATGCTGAGTTGTTTTCGATTAGGAGGAATCCAAGGTGTGTTAATGCCACATTAACTAATGACTTTTTAAATTTCATCATCTTCACCATATAGGTGTAAAAACAAGAAAAGATGCAATTCCATAATAATCCTTACCTGATAGTTTAAATTGAAATGGGCTCATGAAGCGGATTACCACCTTCATCTGGAACAAGTGAAACATTTTTCAATGTGGGATTATTAATAGAAATGCAACTATAAGGTCATGTTTCTGTGTTTTGTGTCTCCAGATTTAAAAGTTTTGAAGGTGTACATAGAGTTTTCCCTGGACCAGCCAAAGGGAGGTCTCCACTTCGTTGTTCCTGACGTGGAAGGCAGCATGGCGGAGCGGGGAGCTCATGTGTTCTCCTTTGGATACCAGAACTCCACCAGGTCTAGAAACAATGGCTGCGTCCAAAATCCTAAACTAACATGCTTTTTATTTAGTAGCTAAAACAGTATGTGAGATTTTTTAGTATGTCCGAAACCTTAGTATGAAACCTGTAGTATGTGAATTGCATACTATTTCCGGTAATTTATTACAGTATGCAATACTGGACACTACGCTGGCATAAATATCCCAGAATGCAATGTGGTAGTAACGACAATGTTCATACTCGACATTTTATTTTTGATTTTGGCACACTCCTGCCAAAGTGAGTGTGTGTGTGTGTGTGTGTGTGTGGGTGTAAATGCACAAAATATCAATCTTTAAAGTGTTACATTTCTTAAGTTCATTGCTCTCGTGCTAACCGAAGTGTTTTCATGTATGTGGATGTGCTCAAAGCTCATCATATCGTCTTCTTCCTCAGGTTCTGGTTCCCCTGCGTCGACTCCTACTCGGAGCTGTGCACCTGGAAGCTGGAGTTCACCGTGGATGCTTCCATGGTGGCCGTGTCCTGTGGCGATCTGGTGGAGACAATCTACACCCATGACATGAGAAAGAAGACTTACCACTATGTCCTCCCCATCCCCACCGCAGCCCCAAACATCTCCCTGGCTGTGGGGCCCTTTGAAATCCTTGTAGACCCCTACATGCATGAGGTGGGATTGCAGTGACTAGTGGTGGATTTAAATGATGATGTTTCTGTAGTTCTGTAGTTTGGGATGTTGAAAAGGAACAGATTTTGATGTCTATATTGATTATGTTTTAGACTAGCAAGAGGTATAATGTTGTGAATACGAAACAGCTGCTTTTACTTAAACAGTAGAATACCTTACACGTTCTGGCTCATGTGTTTAAAGTCCCAGTGGAACAGCAGTCAGAGCATTCAGCTTTATCTTCTGTTGTTTGATGCATTTCTAATTTAAGTAAATGTCCTTTATTAAGAAGGACAATGCACATTGATCAACATATCTGACGTGGCAGTGTTAATCAGCCGGCTAAATTCCTGTAGTCCTGTCCTGGTTGAAACAAATACGTGGACTAGGGGTGTGCAAAAGACTTAATTCACATTCGCAATTAAAGCTCTAGAGATTTAAAAATTGATTTATAGAATTCAAAAAATGGATTCATATACAGTGTATGAATTTTTTTTCTCGTTTTGTAATGGCATGTATGCTATCACATGGGAAAAGTAACTACATTTACTGTTAATCAATGTTTAAATTGAGAATCTTTTTTTTTTTTATCAAATTGATTTTGAATCGAATCTTGAGCCTAAAAATCAATACCATTTTCTGAATCATGCACATCTAATGTGGATGAGGTTTAGTTACGAGAGAGATTTGAAACACTTGCATCATCTGGTCAGGAAGAGCAGCATAAGGGAGGAGTGAACAAATCAGATCTCACCCACACTATTTAGAAATGGATTAATATTTAAACACACACCTCTCAAAATAGCTGGTCACCCCAAATCACATTTGATTGTTTAAACCTATGTCACCGCACCTGTGTTAAAAATGAGTCATTGAAAAAGTAGTTTACCCTAAAAGGTATATTTAATATAAAAATACTAAAAAAAACTATTTTTGATACATTAAGTGTGTAAAAAGAGATGACGAACGAAGGGACACAGGAATAGAAATAGTAAGAGCAAATAGATCTGGATCAGAACGGGTTTTATTACCACAATTAGTACACTCATGTTGAATGTGCCTTGGTGAATGGTACATACAGAAACGTTGATATGAAATAAACAATAAATACAGAAAAACAAATATATACATACAAAGTAAGAAAAAAAATCTCCACTATTCTAACATATTAATAGGATAATTGCTAAACAACGTCATAATCTGCAGCCATCTGTCTGTTTATCTAACTTTATCTCAAGAAAAAAAACTGATGACATCAACCAAATCATTTTTAACTACAGGCCTGATGTGATGTTGTAATATTTTGTCCGTCCTTGTGTTTTCCACTAATGACCACTAGATGTCCCTAAATACACGGGAGCAGCACTGAAGATGACTTCAGTGAAGCAGTGTAGTATATGGACAGTTCATGGTAGTAAATCCAGTAAAGAAACACAAAGGGGGCTTTCCTGCTATTTAGACAGAGTCATAGGCTTAGATTTCAGGGGGGACGCAGGGGATTTGTCCCCCCCCATAATTTGGAAGCGGTAGATTTGTCCCTCCCTGTGAAATATAAAAAACAACCCACTAACCAAGAGTTAAAACTAACCATTAATTGGGCAAAAAAATACGGTTTAATCCCTTTGCCTTTCTCCAAAAGTTGAATATGTCCTAAATTTATTAAAGTTTGAAGGAAAAACATAACAAGTATTAAAATCCCAAAATTGCAAATCCAAATATTTACCCAACAAAGGAATATCTGTATAGTTGGATGTTTGGATCTAGCCCTACTTCTTCCCAGTAAACGTACGTAAAGTAAAACGATTTCAGACACATTAACCCCCCCCCAGGTTATAATGTGACCTTCCCAATGTCAAAAAATTACTCCGTCGGACAGAATACGATTGTATTACAATACTATTGCAGTCTCACCAAAGAGATTACTTTGAACAGTTTTGTATCAGTCTTTTTCTCCCCTTTTTTTTTCTGACATTTTGAAATCTGCTGAATAAATAGCTATACACCATTGTTCTGTCCCCCCCTCAGGTGACTCATTTCTGCCTGCCACAGCTGCTGCCCCTGCTCAAACACTCCATGTCCTACCTACATGAGATTTTTGAGTTCTACGAGGAGATTCTGACATGCCGCTACCCTTATTCCTGCTTCAAGACTGTGTTTGTGGACGAGGCCTACGTACAGCTGTCTTCCTATGCTTCAATGAGTATTTTCAGGTAAGCGTGAAGTGGAGTGTGTGCATGATTCTATGTCTTTTCCGGTGATGCCTGATCTGTGTCCCATACTTACTAGTCTCGCATTGCCAGACCTTCCTCCACAACGCTGCGGAGGAAGGTCTGTCTAGTCTACACAGCATTCTGTGATTGGAGGAAAACAGGCTCTGGTTTATTGGCATTTCTTTAAAGTGCTTGTATTATGCTCATTTTCAGTCTCATAATTGTATTTAGAAGTAATACCAGAATAAGTTATTTGTGGTTTAATTTTCAAAAAACACCCTATTTTGTTGTATTGCACATTGCTGAAGCTCATCTTTTCACCCTGTGTGTTGAGCTCTCTGTTTTAGCTATAGACTGAGGCATCTCAAGGATTACTAGCCAGTCAGAATCGGAGTCCTCAGATTGGACAGATAGTCTTGCTAGCTGTCTGGATTTACCCTGCAGAGATCTGAGGAGCAGTTGCAACCAAATTCCTGGTGGCACCACAGCAATCCTGCAAAGGAAGCATTGTTGATAAAGACTTCCTAAATACAACCCCAGCTGTAGACTGTCAGTATTTACACTTATACGTCGTTGAGGCAGGTTGTTGTAATAAAATATGTATTTGCTGTATTAATTGTTCTCACCTTGACTTGTTGGCTTTGTGTTTCAGTACCAACCTGCTCCACAGCGCTACGATCATCGACCAGACCCCGCTGACACGGCGCTGCCTGGCCCAGGCCTTGGCTCAGCAGTTCTTTGGCTGTTTCATCTCCAGGATGTCATGGTGAGATTTGAAACAGTGAGGCTGTTAAGTCTGAGCCACACAGGCAGACATGACTATTGAAGGCTCATTTCTTATTGACCAATCTCAGAGTCATTTAAGAGAGTGTCTATGCACTGTGTGTGCATTTTTTTGCATCCACAAGGAAACAAACTTTAATATAATAATAGTTAAACAAAATATAAACCCCTATTCAGCAGTAAACATTGCAGTGGTGGCAAGCAGTTAATGCGTTTTGGAAAAGTATTGTCATTATTGTTTGGAAGCTAACTCTCATAATGTACAAACCACTTTCAATAGAGCTCAGCATTTCTCTCAATTACAATCTGGTCTTTTTGAGAAATGCGGTGAAATGTAGCCCTCAGAGCAGATGTGGAAGCCTGGTGATTAGAGATTTACAACAGAACTGAGCTGTGTTGTCCGTACTAGGAGTCAGAAGTCGGGCCAGCACTGGCCTGAGTGGCTGTAATCGTTGATAGGATGGATCGCTGGGTTACCACTTGGCCATGTGCGGTGAGAGACTGACGGAATGATTCGGGGGGGGGGGGTCACTTGTTAACAGAGTTTGACACTCTTTAGTGTTATAGTAAGGTGGAGAGAAATGCCTGGGCGTCTCTTACCTCATCTAACTCTCAAATTCCTCCGATGTCCCCTCATCTCCGCTCATTTCCTTGCTGGTGCGGGGGGTGGGGTGGGGGTGTTAGGCATGGTGTGGGGAGGATGGAGAGTTGATGGTTAATTTTCCCTTAAGAAATCACATTCTTATGTTTTTTACAGATTTGTATTAAATCTTTTCTATCTTTTCTCAACTAGTTTGTACTTTTTATAAGTGACACTTTTTTCATATAGCACTTTTAAAAACAAGCAGTTGCTTCATAGAGAGATATGTGATAGAAAAATATGGGGGGGTCAGGTGCTGCTCCGGTGAAGGTAATCAATGGGATCTTATACACTATATTCAGATTTGACCAAAGGCCAATTTTATGATACCAAATTTTATAAAACAAAAAGAACATTACAACATTACCCATTACGTCACAAATGTAGTTATGTATTTTTCAGCTCTGACTATGTGGGCCCCGTTTCTGTGTAACATAGAGTTTTTCCTGCGTTTTTTTTACGATGTGTAACGTTAGACAGCCAATCCCAGACATTATTAGATCTTGGTAGAAGCTGATTGGCTCAGTGACGCTTATGAGATTGACTCCTTAGGTATAGAAATTGGATATTGAATGACAAGGCATTAATCCATACTTCCATACAAAGGAGGCATTTTGGTTAGTGCCTAAAAAATATTGAATTTGCTACCCAGCCCTATGTATGAAATAATAATTCCAGATCTTAAGGGGACAACATACATTGGATTTTTGCAGTGTTTTGTAACTGAAGAAAACTAGACTGTGTGATTGTGATTCTTCTTTAAAAATGGTCCAATTAAGGGACTTTGAAAAGCAAACCTCTGTTTCCTCCTCTCCTCTCCTGTTTCCTCCTTTCCTGTTTCCTCCCCTCCCTCGCTGACCTTTAAACACACATCAGATGTGGGGCCTCGGTTTGCTGTTGTTGTTGAGCTGGCTGCTGTCGTGTAAGAATGGGAATGTCAGATCTCTTTGATTTTATGAAAGTGCGGCGCTGCCTGCTAGCAATTAATCGGAGTGGGGGTTAACTGGGACCTATAATTGAAAACAGGCCAGGCTCAGGAGCCTGTCTTACATAAAAGAGAAGGCACAATATAAAGACAAAACTGCTCTTTTCTCCAAATCTATCAAAACTGTATTGACAAATCGTAAAGGTAATTATAAACTTTAGAAAACAAGACCTTGGGCTACTGGTTTATCTCTGTGTTGTGTGTCTAGTAGAAGAAGAACCAGGTTTTCTTCTTGATGAATGTCTGCTGACGAAGATGGACTTGACCAGTAGTATCTGAAGGTTCTGTTGTCCAATATGATGTGTTTTAGGCCATTTTCCCACTTTCCAAACCTGAGTTTGGGTTTCTTACATCATTAAAGAAAGGGTATGAAGGAAGGAAATTCAGAACTACAGCTATCCACAGTTCTTAATTATCCATCATAATATGATCCATAGACTGTTTTAGGGCAAAGAGTGGATTAAATCTTCCATACACTCTATTATGCTGATTATAGCAGATGCAAAGATTAAATCATCTGTACTACCTAAACTAGACTGGATTCAGTTCAGCCACAAGCGGTGGCCTCACCGATTTAGAATTTTGTATTTTGTCCCTTTTTACGACCTAATAAATTCAGTTATTTGAGTTTGTTTGAGTTGTGTTTGTTTTTTCCAATGAATCTTCAAAGGTTAATGTTCACAGTAACACAAACACAACAACACCACAAGTATGGTGTTAAATAATTAAAAAGGGTATCAACTTTTTAAGAGCTCCAAACTGTGGGCAACATGGTCTCAGTTCAGATTTAAGGTGTTCATATTCCATATGCATAGTTATTGTAGCTTCATACTTCTTGGTAGCCAAAATCATAAGAAGCCCTTTTAAGTCTGTTAATTAATGTTAATTCACTTCAAACTCATGGAGTTGAACTGCACTTCATTTGCTACCATTAATTCTGAATAATTCTTGAAAATGTTGTACATTCACCAAAAAAACATGAAAGGAACTAAACTCACCCCTACAATTTTAATCAACTTGTATTTTGACATGTTATGTTGTTCCTTCTGAAGGGCTGATGAGTGGGTGCTAAAGGGAATCTCAGGCTACATCTACGGCCTCTACCTAAAGAAGACCTTTGGAGTCAATGAGTACCGGCACTGGATCAAAGAGGTAACACTTTTTGGTTCATGTTTTTTCCAGGAGATTGGTGAGTGGAGCTGGACCTTCCTCCGCTCCGCTGCATGTGGATGGTCTGCCAAAGCGGGACTAGTCCATCCTGATGCATCTCATCATGTCAGTGTAGTTCCTTTTATGTTGGTTTAAACAGTTGCCTTGCTCAGTAAATACACTACCTCAGCTGTGGGATGTAGCACTAAGGCTGAGCAATTTGTTTTCAAATCAAATGAATGGCATGTTTTGTTACACAGGGAATACAGAAATTTAGCTAAACCAAATTGTAATTGCAAAATTCCTTCAACAAGTCCAAAAAATGCCAAAAGATCTGTGATTCCAGCTTCTCAAATGAGAAGATTTGCTGCTTCTCTCTGCCATATATTGTTGGGCCTCTTCAGGACACCACTTTGGGTGCTAGGGAGTTGTGATAGTTATTTGTTATTTCATGGTCATTTATTGGCATTTTGTTAGAGCTGTAATGACAAGACAATCCATTAGTCGTTCAACAATTATTCTCTTTTTGATAATCAATAAATTATTTTTGGGTTTTTTCTAGCATTCCCTGGTTAAAGCTACTTATGTGAGGATTCGCTACTTTCCTTTGTCCTGTCTGATTGTAACATAAGTATTTGTGTTTTTGGACTGTTGGTCAAATAAAACCAACAATTTGAAGAGATCATCTTATAGCAGAAATCTTTCTCTTTTTTCCTACATTTTATAGACAAAGTGATAACTTGAGAACATAATCAACAGCTGAATCAAAGGTTGCTGGTTGCAGCCCTTCATTTCATAGACTAAACAATGAATCAAAAAGTAGTCTGTGGATAAATTGATAGTGAAAATAATAATAATTTGCTGCCCCACAAATAACGGGCATGAGATGCAAAAAAAAGTATTATATAATGTATATATAAAACAGAAATGAAATGACTGAATTCTCTCCCGAGGTGTTCGTTAATACATGTTATCTGGTTGTTTCCCAGGAGTTGGACAAGATTGTGGAATATGAACTAAAGATGGGAGGGGTTCTGTTGCACCCAACCTTCATCGGAGGCAAAGAGAAGGACAAGTAACACATTCAATTTCAATTCAAATATCCATCTGTTCTTTAGTTTGAACATTTGAAGTATAAGTGACAGGCAGGGTCCAAAATTAACTCTTTTGTCCACCAGCCAAAGGCCAGTGAATGTTCAAATTGTACCTGCCACTCAACATATTACCACCGTTTTTGGCTGGTGAAGAAAACTTGCATATTTTACCAGCATTTTGCTAGTAGATGGTGCTAATTTTGGTCCCTGGTGATGGGTCCCTTTCTGGATCATACAGTATGTAATTAGATATTTACATGACACACTGACAAGACATTTTTCCCTTTAGTCCAACTCCCCACCTTCACTTCTCCATCAAGCACCCCCACACCTTGTCCTGGGAGTACTTCAAGATGTTCCAGTGTAAGGCCCATCTGGTGATGAGGCTGATAGAAAACAGGATCAGCATGGAGTTCATGTTGCAGGTTAGACACAAGCAGCATATTTGATCTTCTGCCTCTGTGCTTCAATGTCAATGTCAGAGTTTGTGAACTTACATAACAAACAAAAAACTGCTTTGGTCTTGATTTGAATTCTCTTTTTTCTGCTGCCGTCCTATAGGTTTTCAACAAGCTTCTGAGCCTGGCTAGCACAGCCTCATCCCAGAAGTACCAGAGTCACATGTGGAGCCAGATGCTTCTGTCTACTCACGCCTTTCTCAAATCTATCTCAAACGTCTCGGGCAAAGACATAGGCCCCCTCATCAAACAATGGGTGTATCCTTTTATCTATAATGGATCTCTGATTGCAAACAAAGGTAGTGATTATTAATGACTTTACACAGTTGGGAGCGATAGAGGTTAAATGCTTAGTAGGGCTGAGTACTGAATCTGATAGGGTCACCGACCGGCCTTTTATATCATCGAGGGTCTCTTCGGGGTTAGTGAGCCAATCAGCACACATCATGATCTAATAATGTCTGTGATTGGCTAACGTTACACGTCATAAAGACATGCAGGAAAAATTCTACCTTACACAGGGATGAAGTCATGTAGTAGATGCTGAAAAGTAAATACGAAATTTTTTGCCGTAAAGTTGTAATTTATTTTTGATTTATAAAATTGGTATTCGAAAAGAGCATCATTTAGGAGCTGTTGTCAAAGTCACGGTGTTGATAGTGGTACCTGTATCGACACCTTGTCTTCGCTATCTCGGTTAACTTTAACCTTTTGTACCCAGAGACCAAAGTTCCGTTGTGAAATTCTTTGGCAGTTTTGCCTTTAACAGGAAGAGGAACGTCCTCGAGCTGGAGATCCGTCAGGACTACACATCATCTGGAACTCAGAAATATGTGGTGAGCAATGTGTTGTCTGTGTCTTGTGCAGCTAAAGTACAACTGTAGAAGTTGGATGTTTTCTTTTCTTTTTTTAATTTTATATAGCAGAAGGTTCATATTAGAAGATGTACTGCTGGACACAAACCTGGTCTGCATGCCCAAGAATGCTGACGCTATTAGTCAATGAATGGAGTATTTTTTTTTTTAATGTTTTTTACAGTGCAGAGTAACAAAGAAAAAATGAAATTCTTCTCTCTAATCTTACATGTAATCCTTACCTTCACATTATTTCTTATTACTTTGGGTGTAATATCCTGATGTGTAAATGTACCTTCAGGGTCCAATCAAAGTGACAGTGCAAGAGCTGGACGGATCCTTCAACCACACACTGCAGATTGAGGAGAACAGCCTCAAACATGACATTCCCTGTCATTCCAAGAGCAGACGGTACCTACCACAGCACAACACATCTGTCAATATTGTATTTTGCATACCTAATATGTTAAGTGTGTGTGTGGGGGGGGGAGTTTGCACATACAAACTATATATTGATATACTATAAATACATTTCACAGCACGATTTTACTGTTCATTTCTTCTCTGCTCCAATCGCCAACAGCTGTCTCCTCCTAAAAA
>NC_048412.1:1708472-1726377 GCF_013103735.1 Etheostoma cragini | reverse complement strand
ATTATGTCAATGTTGTCTTTAAAGTCAATAATGCAGCATTTCATTGTTATTTTAACAGCACATTAGTAAAATGCTCCTAGACTCGTGTACAGCGTGCACACACTACTGGATGCTTGTTACACACACAGGGACGTGCAGCAGAACACACACATGCAGAAGATGAAAGGTTAAGATAAAAAATATTACAATGTGAAATAGTATTATGATATGATCTGCTCATGCGTTTTTACTTCATACACAAGCAGATGAAAATCTCTTCTTCCTGCTCATTATTCCTTTATCATAATAGCACTGGCCAAGGTTCAAACATGTCTGGCTGTTAAAAGGAATGGGAGAGGACAACTCTTTTGAACCATGCGCCTAGAGAAAGGACCCTTTTTGCCACAGTTAAACTAACAATAGTGGATTCCTACACACCCTAAACGCACCTGCGCCAGGTGCTTCACGCCGTGCGCTTAGAACATTAAAATATGGCCCAGAGAGAGAGAGAGCAGATGAGAAGGTTGTTTTGGAAACAGGAAGAACAGTGTAGTAAAGGGATGACATAAAAAGGTGCTTATGTTCATAGTCTTTTCCAGTATTATAAAATAGCAACAGGACTTTGTTCTACAAGAGCTATCTAGCTAACACTAGTAAGCGTGTGTGTGAGTGCTTTTCATTTTGCACCATTTCTGTATTTGCAGCGCGTTTGTGTTTCTGGTTGTGTTGTGTGAATTTGCACCGTGCTTGCTAAATGCTGTGAATGTGTTGTCAAATTAGTTACGATGTTTTCTTGATCTGCTTTTGTTTTGTCTACAGTATTTGCATGTTTTTTCTTAACTTGCAGTGTGTTTGCCCCTGTCGGCCACTGTAGAAAGATCTCATGATTCCGGTGTACTTCACTTGTATTTTTAACTTTCTGTTAATGTGCTTGCCTCCGGTTACGTGTGCAGTGCCGACTCTCCTCTCCTCTGGATCCGGATTGACCCAGACATGTCCATTCTGAGGAAGGTGGAGTTTGAGCAGGCGGACTTCATGTGGCAGTATCAGCTGCGTTATGAGAGGGATGTCGTTGCACAGGTGGGCTAATGGAAAGAGTACAGTCCTCTACAATGGCCTTTTTAACATTTCTAAATCAGTAACCTAACTTGTTATCCTATACTTCCACATGAACCATATCACCCTGCAGTTTGTTCAGTTTTTTACCTCCAACTAAGACAAATCTGTTAAAAACATCTGTCACTCTCCCTTTTAGCTTTTAGTTGTTGTTCTTTTAATTTCCTTTTTTTCTGGGATGGCCCTACCCCATTAATGTAAAATAAAAATACAATAAGGCCTACATAAAGAAATCTCCTGCTCCCTTTTACCAGACTGGATAAACTAATACAGGCTTTTCCAGAGTTTGCCGAAACTCAGCCCAGGCAAAAGCATTAATAAAAACTATATAAGAATAGGGTTCTTTTCCACTGTTAGTCTTGTTTGTTGTTACAGGTCATTTGGGATCATTAGGTGAAACATTGCTCAGTTTCAGAAACGTTTAAAAGTAACATATAGTTACTTTAAGGGATTTGAAAGGGGTTTGATTTAGTAACTGTAACTGTCTATTCTGTACTGGATTTGAATAGCTTCCAGTGAGATGCTCATCAGATGAGCGTTTACCTTATTTCTCTGCCAGGAGGAAGCCATCTCAGCATTGGAGAAGTTCCCAACTCCTGCCTCCAGACTGGCTCTGACAGACATCCTAGAGCAAGAACAGTGTTTCTACAAAGTCCGCATGCAGGCCTGCTTCTGTTTGGCCAAGGTATGTGTCAGTTTGTTTGTTTGTTTGTGTGTGTGTGTGTGTGTGTGTGTGAGCATGCAAGAGTGTGTATGTGTGAGAGCAATGCGTGCGTGCGTGCGTGCGTGCGTGCGTGCGTGCGTGCGTGCGTGCGTGCGTGCGTGCGTGCGTGCGTGTGTGTGTGTGAGCATGCGTGTGTGAGCATGCGTGATGTGCATTTTTGGAGCCTGTATCATGAATACACACGGTGCAGGTGTCACTAGGTCATACCAGCAAAAAGTAACTTCCACATAAGGGGAAAATGTTTTTTTTTATGACATAATCAATAAAAATGACACAGTTCAAGAAAGGCCGGGGCCAGCCGCTGTAGTTTAGCCTAAGCAGATACAATTCAAGGTAAGTCAGGAGAGTTAATGGAGAGTGACTCTTTGTCTTCCCCTCTGGTCGGGGCGGGACTTAAATGCACTCTTTATTACTATTTATTAAATGTCCAAATGTCTCTATAGGGAGCAGTGGGGAAATGTAACAATTACACTTACTCCAGTACTGTACTTCAATCCAAAAGTTGAGGTACTTGTACTTTACTTGAGTCTTTTCTTTTCATGCCACTTTCTACTTTGCTACATTTCAGAGAGAAATATTTTACTTTTTACTCCACTACATTCTTCTGGCAGCTTTAGTTACTTTAGTTACTCCACTACATTCATCTGACAGCTTTAGTCACTATTAGTGACTGATGTATGTTTGCTCCTGTAACACCATCATTTATTGATAATTTTTGGGATCAAAAAATATCTATCTATCTATCTAAGATTTCTGCACACTAAACCCATATAGTTTATAAATCTGAAGTTTTATTACAAAGTAACCTAGCAACAATATAACGGCCTCCAGGTCCAGCTGAGATGATGAGACCATTAAACACACAGCTGCTTGGATCCTTTACACCTTCTAAAACGGGAAGAAAATTCTAATAACTACATTTTCCTGATGATACTTATACACTAAAGTAACATTTTTAATGCAGGACTTTTACTTTTAACAGAGTATTTGTACAGTGTGGTATTAGTACTCTTACTTAAGTAACTTATCTGAATACTTCTTCCACTACTGATAGGGAGCAATTTAACGTTCAGTTTATAGACTGTCAAACTAGCTTGACTCAGCTCTGATTCTCTGATGGTTTTTAATGGATGGTGACAATGTCTTAACCATATTTCCTGCCTGTCTCATCTCTCATTTATTTTGGTAAAAACATTAATTGTTTTCAAAAACCTCAGTTCAAACAACATTGTGAAACAGGCTACAGTATGTGAACAACATGCGCCATGTGCGCCAGCAAGGCCACCCACCTAAATAATCCTATTCTGTGGCTCCAGGAAACTCTATTCTCTGCTCTGGATTTGGTCTATTCCAACTTTAACCCCACTGGATTTCCACCATTCGGGTTCCACCTGAACCAATATTTTTACAACATGATAAACTGAGTGGATTTGAAATGGCAGCACTTCACTTCTTTCATGAAGTTGTTGTGTTTGGCCACAGAACCCCCAACAGTTTTATCGTAATGGCCTTTGGTATAAAACACACACACACACTCACACTCTTTGACTCCCACTCACTGACTTCCATACCCACACTGCCCACAAAGTGAAATATGACTCACCTCGGATGGACTTGGCTACATTATGATTTGTTGGGATGGCATTGACGTGCTTGTTATTGGTAGAAAACGTTGGAAGGCAGAAGGAACAGCCCGGGGCTGTCATGCACATGAGTTAAAAACTCAAAAAATACAGATGTGTTCATGAATGCGGGCATACACACATACAAAAACATTCCGGTGTGCATGCCCCCCTTTATTTACCTTGCCAAATGACAACATCCTGTGTCAGTGACCCTTAGCCCTATATTACCACATTAACATAAATTCCCCAGTATCCTGTTGGAACCCAAAGACTACTGGAGCCGCCAGTCTTCATGCCTGTGGAAAGCTCATGTGCTGCTCATGTGTACGTTTGCCTTTTACCTTGTAGTTCAGTTCTCACCACAGAGATTATAACGGACAGAAAGGACATTGTTATACAAGCTACAACATTCTTGACTTGTCATTTGTGTGCCATTCAGTATTTCTTCTGTAATGACCATAACTCTCTCGAGAGTGTGTATATTTTACATTCCAAATGCTTTGCAGAAATTTGAATGTTTAGTTTGGCTGGTATTTTTACTGTGATCACAGCAAATGTAGGACCCCTGACAGATGCCGTCCTCCATGTGTGGCAGCTTAGACAGGCGTGAACTGAAGTAATTGACTAAAGTAGAGCGCCGTTCTTCTATTCTCGTGTGTGTACATGTAAACCTGCAGATAGCCAACTCCATGGTGAGCACGTGGCAGGGCCCGCCGGCTATGAAGTCCCTGTTCACCCGAATGTTCTGCTGTAAGAGTTGCCCCAACATCGTCAAGACCAACAACTTCATCAGCTTCCAGAGTTACTTCCTGCAGAAGGTACATCTAACTGACAAGCACACACAGTTCAACACACACTACTTCTCAGTACCGTAAACACGAACACACTCTCAACAGACTATAAGAAACAAAAATGATCGGTCATTCCAGATGATTTTGGCTTATCACAGATATCATCAGCGGTCAGCTGCTAACAATATATTACCGCATAGATATATTCCTAAACAGTGTTTTTGTATGTTCTAGTATTTTGTCAACCAATTTTCAGCAGTAAAATGTCCCTTAAGAACATGTTTAGGGCACAATTCCTAAACAGCCAAATCTAAGGAACCTTATTTAATCCCAGCAGCAGTTGGGCTGTATTATACAAGGCCATGTAGCACAGGGAAGCACATTGTAAAATGAGCTATGAAATTGGGTTCCTCTATCTTTTTTGCAGCAATATTATGACGTGATTACTGTCTTCTCTTTGTTGTCCATGTCAGACGATGCCTGTTGCCATGGCGCTACTTAGAGATGTCCAGAACCTCTGTCCTAAAGATGTTCTCAACTTCATCCTTGACCTCATCAAGTATAACGACAACCGGAAAAACAAAGTAAAGACAGACACACTCACACACACACACACACACACACTTTTACCTACATAGTAACTCTTAAAGATGTGATCAGTTATGGCCAGTTGAAGTTAAAAATTATTCAGTGGTATTCCAAACACCGGATAAGCGGATGAAGATGGATGGATGGTATTCCAAACATTAGGGGATCAAACCTGTGGCATATTTAAAACCCTAAAAAACTTATTTTGAAAATGATATTGTACAGATGCTAACAGGAAAACTTTGGCCCCACTGATCAGCGTCTAAACAGGGGGTTCTCCTCTTTTTTCCTGTGTCTTCAGTTTTCAGATAACTACTACCATGCAGATCTGATCGAAGCACTGACCAACTCTCTGACCCCCGCCATCAGCATCAGCAACGAGGTGCGCACAGTGGACAACTTGAACGCTGACGTCCGTCTCATCTTGGAGGAGATCACACGATTTCTCAACATGGAGAAACTGCTGCCGAGCTTCAGAAACACCATCACTGTCCGGTTAGGAGTGTAGTCTTTGCCTCTATATGTTCCACACATGATCCCCTAAAACCTGTTTCTCCTAGCAACTCTTCATCTCAGCTGTTAAATAAATTTGTAATGAATGTCTCGTTTGGCCTTTGCTTAAAAAGTCAGAAAATTAAAAATTTGATTGTATTTTCCATATACCAAAAATAATATGTAATACGTGAAAGAGCATAGTTGTATGTTAACCACACATGTTTTTATTTATTTATGCTGAGATTGTAGATATGGAACAAAAAAATATACCATTTACCTTCAGTTAACTAAGTTTTCACGCCCTCTACTGAGGGAATCAAAAAAATCCTTTCATCTCTGGCATATGTGTCCCATGTTAATATTAGGTCAGCTCAACTTGTAATTCTCATGTTTGTTTTCAGGCCCCTGAAGGCAGCATAGCTTTAATTTTAAGGTAGACTTAGTTTTAGATGGATATCCATCTGCCACGGTCAGTTTAGCGTTTTAAATAAGAAAAGTAACTGTAAAGTCTGTGGTAAAGAAAGAGGTAGTAACAAGGTTTCATTAAGTATTATTCATATTTATCCAAAATGAAGCGCTAACTGTGGCGTATTGCCTTGCATTAGACATCTTTCTGCTTTCATGTCACACAACTAGAAGATCCCTGATTCCTCTGTTTCCCTCCACTCTCCAGTTGTCTGAGTGCGATCCGTCAGCTTCAGAGGAACGGCCATATTCCCAGTGACGCGTCTCTCTTCAAGTCCTACGCTGAGTATGGACACTTTGTGGACGTGCGCGTCGCTGCACTGAAGGCTCTGGTGGACTACACTAGAGGTAGGACATGGATCTCACGTATGCTAGCTGGTATTGGTATAATTATTATTATTATTATTTTTGTGAAGCTCATTGACCTAGCTCCCAGGTCCTGGAGATGTAACATGTTTGTTAAAGCCAGTTAAGGTGGATATACCTGATCAGTTTATTAATAGGATGTGTCAATACCCAGATTCTTACAATACCATGTTTAATCAGATTGTGACCCAAATATTAAATTCTTGTCTCTCACACAAATTATATTCTTTTGGTATGTGGCGCTGATAGATGGTTAATAAAGAACAATCTTCAAATGCCGGTAAACACAATACTTGAATGTTTGTTGAAAGCAGCCACCATTGTATTTAATTGGACCCATCTTCAGGATCTTGAGGATGTTTTTTCTAAGTGACATGTCTTAATGTGTTCAGGTCTCTAGTGTGCACAATGTCTTTGTTTGTCCCACAGTTGAAAGAAGCTCAGTGGAGCTGCAGTGGCTGCTCAACATGGTCCAGAATGATCCAGCTCATTATGTCAGGTCAGCTTATAGCCAGCACTCATATGCACTCTTTACATACACGTTCATGTGTACATTATTACTGTAAGTGCAGTGTCCTTGCCTCAACATTTGTTCATGGTTTGTATGTCATTAACGTCTTGTCTTACCAAATGTGTCAGTTCTAATCTTACAATCAGGGATATTTTTAGAATCGGTCCTGTAAAAACCTTCAGAAGCCTTAAAGTATAGGTCCATTTTTTCAAGTATATCATAATACAATAAGTGCATACCCAAATGGACATTGAAAACGTTTTTGGCTGCCCAGACTGGGTACAAAAGGATCACCAGCAAAGGGTAACAAACCTCCTTTCTTGTCTGTATGTGGTCTAATTAGACATAAGATCCTGGGTATGCTCAGTAAGAATCCACCTTTCACCAAGACAACAGACTCCCCTCTGTGTAACGAAGCTCTGGTCGACCAGCTCTGGAAACTAATGAACTCAGGTGAGACGCAAACACACACACAAACACACTCACACACACACACACATACACACACATATTCATCATTTCATATTGGCTGGTGGTGTGTCGACATAAGGAGATCTACTGACGGATGGCACGACCTGAGCAGGAGAGATGTTTTTAAAAGTTTCTGTGGGTTCAGCTCTCTGTACATTTGGATCTTCTAACTGAATTTCTGTGCTTTGAAGTTTAGTTTATATTATATATATTTTTATTATACGTTTCATGTGCACGTATTGGAGGCACGTTACGTTACTGCTGCTGAAGCCCCGACCTTTCCGGATTTTCCTGCTTCATAATAAAATGAATTAAATACCAAAATAACAATCAAAATAATAAGAGGACTTTTATTGTGAAGAATTTATAGGAAATGAAAGTCTGGTGAAGTCTGAAAGCTTAGAAAAGCCAAAGTGGCTTTTGTTGTGTGTGTCATGGACTTCATTTAAATCACATTTCCTAAGAACGTCTGACGCATTTAAAGTTTCTTGGAGCACTGTTGGCTCCATCGCTGTGACAGAGAAGTTTAGATCCATGAGGGCCTTTCTTGCTGACTTTAACCAAACTCAGTAAGCAGGCAGAAAGGGCATTGGTCAGGGAGATGACCAAGAGTCCAGCAGGGTTCTTTTTTATTACCAGACATAGAAATAAAACGAGTTTACCACACAGATGGCTTTCTGTCCAAGGCAGAGTTCAGTTAGTTTCCCTTTCCACATGTGTTTGACTGGACAGACTTCTGTCAGACTGCCTGTCTGCTGTTGCACAACTCCCTGACACCGTCTGAACGCCATCTTCCATGAAAACTGCCAAGGAGTTCTGAATGAGCTTTAAAGGAATCAGTGACAAAGTTGGTATGCAGAACTCAAGTTTCTTTATCAGCTGCTTTCCAGACCTTTGCTTTCTCTTTTCTAATCAAGTAAAAAAAAACTTGAAGCTTAGCTGTTCCATTTCACATTTTCACTTGATACATTTTTCATCAGCAATGAATTGTGTTGAAGTGTTTCATCAACTGTTTCCGCACTATTTCATTGACTTGACCGGTCGTCTTTGCAGTGCCACACTTTCTGCTTTCTGTGTTTTTCTTTTGTTATTATCTTGTTGTTTTATCCAGTCTATGAACTGAAAAGGTTTAAGGTCTACTTTTTGGTCGTGCTTCCCCCAAATACGCACATGGTTCTGCCTTCTATTGAGTCCTCAGGTTTCATTGTTTCTCTCTCTTCCTGGGGGTCCTATGTGTCTTTCAGCTAGCTAGCCAGGCCATAATGGTTCAGTCTGCCAATCCAAACACTTCCCATCTACAAGTATATGTTCACTAATCCGTTTTCCTGGAGACCATCGGGCTCTTATTGCAGCAATTTATGTAATTTATTGTCTCACAAGCTTGAAGGATGACCAAAAATGTTGATGCTGATTGTTTCCAGTGAACTTGTGTTCAGGTCAGTCGGTGTGGGTGGCTGCTGCTGCTGGACAGCCTGGCCTGTGCTGCCAGTTTAAATACAGAGTGACCAGAGTAGTAACCCCAAATACTATGTTATAGAAATGTGTTTGCGCTTTTATTCTTCTCCCCACATAACCCACAGCCCCCCACGTGTTAAACACACACACACACTCACACAGGATGATGTTTCACTGGCTGAAGGTCAGTGCCGTAAGAACAAAAACTCGGAGTACTTTCTGCTACAGTTCGAGCCCTTTATTTCAACCTTCTTCTAAAGCCACAGTCCACCGCCCGTGTTCGGTGCCTGGCCTTTAGATTGTCAGCTTCAGCAATATTTGTGTTTAATTCATTCCAACTCTTAAAACACTGCTACTCAAATGACTCGTTTAAAGATGTATTTAGCTCCGTGTCGCTGAGATCTGATCATTTTGTTTAGTTAACATGTCTTTGTGGTCGAAGAACAGGCAGATCAGGATTAATGGCCGGGATGCACTCTGGTGCTAAATGAGTTTGTACCCCGACCACGTCTGAAGGCAACAGTGTTGATAGCTTTGCTGAATGGCCACTCACTAACGTGGGAAGAGAAGCAGAAAGGAGCAAGATCCAATAATGGTTGAAATGGGGATAACTCAAAAGTGCTCATGATGTTGCTCTCGTTTTTACACACACCGTGACTGTCTTGACGTTAGAAAGCTGTGTGCACAGGAGGTTTCAGACAATGATCTCTGTCTCTGGACAGCATGAAACATGGCCGACACTAGCGGACATAAAAGAACTGTTCACACTGGGACTGGCCGATTTGTCAATATTCTATCCACATTGATTCTACTATACTGTATATGAGATGTGATATCTTGATAGTCTGGCAATCCAAGACTACATTTGATCTAACCGTCTTTGCCGTTTGTTTTCAATCCCATTGCCCTCAATTGTCACCCCCATACCTCCCTTCCACCTTGCGCCTTCTTTTCTCAGGTACCTCCCACGACTGGCGACTGCGCTGCGATGCCGTGAACCTCTACTACACGTTGTTCGGTTTGACTCGACCCTCCTGCCTGCCATTGCCAGAACTGGGCCTCGTGCTCAACCTGAAGGAGAAAAAAGCTGTTCTGAACCCCACCATCAAGCCTGAGCTGGAGGTCGGCCCCGTTGTGGACACCCCTGCCAGTATCGGCATCCATGGTGTGGGCATGTGCTACGCAACTGTAAGTGGTGTGCGCTTGTGTGTCAGGACAGCGTGTTTAGTCTAAATAGAAAATGCACTTTATTAACTACTGATCACACTGTATTTTAAGTTATTTCTTACAAGGTTGTAAACTTGTACTACATCAAGCTGCAACTTTTATTGGTTTCTGTGCTCACGATGATGTCATCAGCGAGCTGCTCGGTGGTCTTCATTTCCCTATTTTAACGGTCTTTGATTTATGAAACCTTTCAGATGGCACACAGATAGTAATTACTTCATAAAAACTGTGTGATTTTGGGTTGGATCTGTGTAATTATGGCTACTGTAGTGCTGCCAGCAGTATGTGGCTGTACCTCGTTCCCATTGCATCACAGTTCTCACGGTTGAGAGCACAATTCTGGTTATAAAACATCTGATTGAATCAGTTTTAGCAGCACATTCAGCTTTATGATTAATCATGCACAGGTTTAAGCAGCTGATGAGATTACATTTCACCTCGTACGATTTCATGAAATGAATCAACATGGAAGCATGTTAAGTCATCCATTCTGGTTTCATATACACCATTTGAATGTGTTACAAACTCACATTACTATTAAAGTTAACTTAAGTAAGCCATGCTACCACATATTGAAGTTTGTTTGTGTGTGCCAGGTGGATGAGGAGCCAGATCCTATTTCCTTAGGGGTGTGTGGGGTGGGCCAACCCCCTCAGGGCCTGAAGAGGAAGGCTGAGACCCCCCTGGGATCCCCCCCAGAGCCAGGACAGGTGCTGCAGCAGCAGGACGATGATACAAGAGGGGGCCACTTCAAGATCCGGGTAACAGATTGCAGACCTCTACACTCTAGCTCTGCTGTGCTTTTATACAGGCTAATCATTAACAAACTTCTGTTTTGTTTGATTGTTAGCTGGTGTTAATATGTAGCTCTGGTTGGTTGCAGTTCAACACAATGGAAGATGAAGACATTGATATGGAGACGGTTCATGATAGTCAGGCTTTCATTCACCAGCATCTCCATCTGTTAGAAAGACCCTCTACACCAGGTACACACACACACACACACACACACACACACACACACACACACACACACACACACACACACACACACACACACACACACACACACACACACACACTATTTCTTACATCATTCTGGAAAATAATAAAAATTACCATTACCTAGTGACACACACATCCGTACTCTTTGTCTTGTTAGGTAAAGAGCCGCCGTCAGTGGAACAGTCCATGCTCTCCATGCCGGCCACACCCGTGCCGTCCTTCACCAAAGAGACGTCCTCTTTGTCCTCCAAGCACAGCGGGGAACACGGCCACCACCATCACCACCACCACCATGAGCACAAGAAGAAGAAGAAGAAGCACAAACATAAGCACAAGCATAAGCACAAACACGAAAGCAAGGACAAGGAGAAGGACAGAGAGAGGGACAACTCGCACGCCTACAGCAACAGCCCGGCCAGCGGCAGGTCCCTGCGCTCGCCCTCTCTGTCTGACTAAACATCCAACTGCTATTGGGTCAGTTACAGTTAACCTGGTACATAAATGGAAAGCAAAATATCAGGGTTTCCCCCAGAAACGTGGTTTAGCCCGGTGGCAAGTGTCTATTTTTTTTTTTTTTTAAGAGAGACCAGCTGGGGCCAGTCACAGACTGATGGCAGGTTTAATGTGTCTGTGATATCAGAATCCTGGATGGAATCGCAAAATTGAGAATTTCAAAAAGCTTCACTGTAAGACATATTCCAAAGGGCATACATTAAGTCAGTGCTAAAAGCTAACTGGAGATTTGAAAATATAACCACATGTTAGATTCAACCGAGCCACCCCACTGTAACTAGTTTAATAAACGTCTCAAAAATACTACAACAAAAATCCCTTTGGTTTAGGCATAGTGGGGGGGAACTCAGGCCCAGTGGACCGCCAGGCTTGCAATACACTGGGGGAAACACTTAAATGTGAACATGTTCTGGTTTCTTCTCTCTTCTGTGACAGTAAACTGAATATCTTTGAGTTGTGGAGAAAGCAAGACATTTGAGGACATCATCTTGGACTTTGGGAAACACTGATCCACATTTTTCACCATTTTCTTACAGTTTAGAGACCTAACAACTAGTCCATTCATCCAGGCAATAATCCATAGATGAATCAACTATGAAAATAATCGGTAGTTGCAGCTCTAATTATCATACAGGAAGACTCAAGTGTTGAAGAAAGGATGCGTTTCCAAGTGTAATCCTCAGATAGCCGGCAGCACTGAATCCCTCAGCGGTCCATGTTGGCTTGAGAGAGGAAGCAGAAGGTTGAAGTGAGGCTGCCGTGTCATTAAGGTAAACCCTCCGGAGGCATCACACCACACAGCCTGCAGCACTTTGTGGACTTTTTGACACGGCTTCCAATCTGTCCGAGGCATGCAACCACGTACACCTCTCTCCACAAACAGGCCAATAACTTGTACATTTCCCCCCCACAAAGACACCACTCTGGTGTGCCTCATCCCCACAGCTCAATGCCAACATTCAGTGGCTTCGGAGGGGAAACATGATGGTGGTGGTGGTGGTGGTGTGGATTAAACCATTCTGTCTGGACTGTGCCTGCGCTGTATTTCATATCCTGCAAAGTACATTTCCCTGTTTGCTTCCAGATGAAAAAAGAGGAATTTCCTGTTAGATTTTTACTGTACAATTGAAACTGAAGTCATATTAATGTTTTCTTTTAAATATATGTTTTCTTTTTTTTGTCACTGATGATGAAAGATACTTTTGTATTCATGAATGTTTTAACTAGATGGAATCCAGCTTCACAAAGGCATTTATGGCTGATTTACTCTGGCACTGTTTTTTTAGTTTTGATTAGGTGGTTTTAAACAATGAACAGAACATGCAGAATTCACTATTCTTCATTTAGAGAACCAGAGGACTATCAGAACTGTGATTACACATGTTAAAAAAAACGGTTTTCTAATTTAGACAGCCTCCTTAATAAATCTGGCCGTGTCTATTTACAATAACAGACACAGTCTTTACATGTATGTCTCTGTCAGCATTTATTCCCAGTTAGTGCTTGTGAATGATCCTGCGAACCCTTTTATCCCGAGTGTTATGGAGTTCCCCTGATGCTTTTCAATTCCCTTCTTGGGATTAGAAACGGTTAACCAGGTGTTTAAAATGCAAAGTCCACCAGTTTATTAAAACACAAAAATCTACCGCAAGCTGAGACAATTAGATTTACCAAATGTACTATAGATTTAAAGTACACAAAGGAACATGAGGCTAATAACTCCTACATTGTAATATTGTTTTTAATTTCTGGATTTATTATGTTTAAAATAAATTGAGAAAAATTCTCCCTTTTCTATTTTTTGCCCTCCTCGCTGCTCCTGTCGCACTAATTCAGACTTTGATCATCGTCTGGCATCTTTCTCAGAGTTCAGTTTTTTCTTTACCCTCAACACCCCATGCTTATTAGAGATAGGCAACGCTACTTCTGAAAATTTCCAAATCCTGCAGCACAGCCTTCTTATACCACCACATTTTTGTTCTAGGTCACTATTAGGGCTTACTGTAGACCTGGACCTACCATCTCAACAGGCTGGATAGGCTTCTTCTAAAATGTTCTTCAGGAACTGTTCTGGGTGCTGCTCCTCCATGTCGCCATCGTTTACCAGGAACAACTGCCTTCATGTCACCAGGTTCATTGGTGGACTCTTTAACGCTTCAGTCCACATTTCTCAAGTTGTCTTTCTCCTGTAACAGAATGAGTCCTCCTCCCAGCTGCTCCTGGACCATTTGGGCTTTGCCTCTTATTCCCAAGCTCTCTTTGATGAGGTTCACATTGGTTTGCATGAGGAACTTTTAATGTTTTGTGTACTGAGATCCTTACTGTGTTTTTAAACAGAGTCCCGCATCTCTAAAATAATTTTGATATATGATATGATATTATGCCGTTCCCTCAAACCAAACTATGTGCTTATGCGAACTGCAAACTGTGAACTCTGACACTGGTCTTGTGTAAATGTGTTAACTATGGTTGGAAATGTCACTTTTACACACCACGTTAAAAGAAAATGGAACATTCACGACAGCAAATTACGTCATCGGGCACAGGGCTAGGCAGGCACAACAACAAAGAAGAAGAAAAAAGAAAAAAAAAGAAAAATGGCGCCGCCAGGCGGTGCTGTTTTGTGTATTCCGAAATTTGCTAAAACTGCTAGAACTTGCATATTATTGAGTCGACTTTGCAAATATATTATATATGCTAAATACCAATGATATAACTAACACTTAGCGCAATGAGCCTCAGACAGAAAAGTAGTTTCTCCACCGAGAAACTAGCTAGCATGGCCGGTGTAGCTAGCTAACGTTACCGCGCAACAAGTGTCTTCGCATGGATGAACTGACGGCGTCCCATGATTCAAAGGAAAGGTGAGGACATGTCTCAGTGACAGCAGCAAAGTATTTTATAAAAAGACAAACAAACCTCAAAAAAGGTTGTTGTCCCTCTGTGGTAATTTGGCATCTTTTTGCAGTCGGTATGTGTCAATTTGTGGTAGTTTTCTGTCTCTTTTTCACATTATGGAGGACCGTTGTTATTACCATATCTGTGTCTTCAACACTTGAAAAGTTGGAGCAGATAATACATAACTAACACTCAAAGAGCTTAAAGACAAAACCTGTTAAGAGGTCCAACTACAGTCAGTATATCTGAGAAAAGTCTTCAAGTTTTAGGTAGGTGCTGCCCAAAACAGCTCTGGTGCTGCACCTAAACCCCTAAAACGGACGGGGAAACCCTGGTCTTGCATGTTTGACTCCCTATCCTGGGCTGACCTGCAGTCCTTTCACATAGGTTGACCTACCACATGGACACGCCCGGCCCGGTGTCGTATTGGCAGGAAAACTGTCTGACCTACAGCGTTGCATTCAACCCTCCTTGTGTTTCTTCCACGCTCTCCCTGTATCATCTGAGTCCGGACTGAGATAGGAGCCCTCCTCTTACCCAACACCTATAAAACTACGGTGCGCTCCTCTCCGTCTCCTCCCCCTCCCTTCCTTTCTTCCACCTCCTGTTCTGTTCAACGGCCCTCCTCTCCGGTGGTCCTCCGCACTCAGCATCACTCAGTATCCGACCTACAACACAGGAGTACGCTCAGCCCGGCGCAGAAACATGTTGCTCCACAAACCGGTACGGTAAGAGCGCAGGTCTACACCTTATAGCTGCAGGGTCCCGACAGAGTACAGACATCGCTTTGCGTCAAACCGTGCGCAATGACGTATTTAACCGTGTAGTTTGGGTCATTCATGGTGGACGAAAGGGCATTTTCCTGGTTCTTTTCAATGGTGGAATGTAACTAAGTACATTTACTCCAGTACTCTTGTACTTGAGTCCAAATGTTGTAGTACTTTACTGTAGTCTTTTCTTTTCTTGCCACTTTCTACTTCTACTGCGCCACATTTCAGAGAGAGATATTCTACTTTTTACTCCACTACATTTATCTGACAGCTTTATTTACTAGTTACTTTAGTTACTCAAAAACATTCATCCAACACCTTAAGTTACTAGTTACTTTAGGTGCTAGTTACTTTAGTTACTAGTTACTTTAGGTGCTAGTTACTTTAGGTACTAGTTACTTTCCACATTAAGATTCCTACACACCAAACCCATTTTTTGGGATCAATAAATATCTACCTATCTATCTATCTATCTATCTATCTAAGATTGCTGCACACTAAACCCATGTAGTTTATAAATCTGACGTTTTATTATAAAGTAACCTAGCAACAATATAACGGTGTACAGGTCCAGCTGAGATGATGAGACCATTAAACACACAGCTGCTTGGATACTTTACACTTTCTTAAAATACTTTAATACTTTAACTACATGTTCTTGATGTTACTTAGAGACCTTTACTGACGTACCATTTTCAATGCAGGACTTTTACTAGTAATCGAGTATTTTAGAGTGTGGTATTAGTACTTTTACTTAGGTAAATGATCTGAATAATAGTTGTTTCACCACGGGTTCTCTTAGCTTTTTTTTTCTTTCTACACCCCCATCTTCCCTCATTCTGTCCTGCTGCTGAGCATTTGCAGAACAATTGTAGATTGGTCGAACTATCAAAGGCGATTGTTATGCAGAGGCTGGTGGCCTCTGTCTCTCTTTGAACTGAGCACCGCAGCAGTCTTGACAGGTTGTCGACAACATGCAGTCAACACGACCTGTGGGGACCACTTTCAGTTATGGAAGAGCTCTGTCTTCTGTCCATGTTTGGAATGACTGCTTTACAAAATTTTGAAAATATAAAGTTGGGATTTAATTTGAGATCAGCCAGTGAAGGCTGAGCCCCCCCGCAGGATAGAAAGTTAACACATTTGGAAGCATTTAGCCATATCACACCAAATGTAAAACCAACCAAAATACACAGATTGTTAATGACTATGTTATAGAAATCGAGGGAGACCTGATGGCTTATAATGTGGTAAACGTGTCTAATGTGTGGCTGGGATTTTTCTGTTGTATTGTCGAGTCGGAAAAGACCTTAGTCCATGCAGCAGTTATATTCTAATGTCCGACGTGTTGTTGTCTCAGTTTGTTTGGGTCCTGTCAGTCCTGTGTGCCACTGAGGTGTGTTGGGGGTTTGTCTACGACCGTCCCCGACGCTCCGGAGAGGACGTGACTCCAGCCAGGACAGAGTGTGAGTATTCTGGTTTTGTTACTTGGAAACATCTTTGAACTGCTTTAACCCTGAGCTGACAGGCATCCACACACCTCACCCCCCTGTAGCTGACCTTGAGCGTTGTAGAAGGCAAAAGAAAAGTCTCTACGGGAATCAGTAAACTGTCCCTTTGACAGGGGTGAGCAATGAAGCGCCTGGATTGTCTGTCAAAAAGAAGTAAGATTTCACTGAGAAGAGTGGGAACCTGGGAATCAGTCTTTTTGCTTTGGTGTGATATCATTTTGGCAAAAGGAGTATTATTATAGGTAAGAAAATCACTAAGGATTCACTTTGCCACATCTATATTTAACAATAAAACATGATTTGTAAAATCATGCCAGCAAATATTTTAATAACGTAGTATTCTATGCACTAAAAGGTCTGTATAAAGGTCTTAGCCTGCCCCAAACCTTATTATAGGCCCAGTTTACTTCATTTTATACAATATTTAATACAGTGTTACAACGTAGTAGGGTGTCCCTGCTCCATCTCTTTTTCAGCTAAAGGGTCCTTTTCTTTAAAAACGTTGAAGACCCCTGCTGTAGACATTAACAATGGAATGTGCATTAGATGACATACAGTGTGCAACGTATGCCCCTTTCATGTTGTTTATGGAGAAGGAGAACCAGGAAATATTTAGGGGGAAATGCAACGCTAACAAGCCACGGCCGGGAGACGTGCGTCACTGTGACGAGAAGTTCCATATTTTGAAAGGAGACCATCAGGCTACGGCGTAAGGTCGGTATCGCCAAGTACCTACATAGCCATGGCGTAGATTTTACGCCTAGATTTTACGCAGCAACTAAAGATTATTTTCATTATTGATTCATCTGCAGATTGTTTTCTTCATCAATTAATCATTTGTTCTATATAGTAGTGAAGGAAGTCGATTCCAGCGTCCCAGAGTCCAAGATAACAGCTGTCCAAACCCCAAAGATATTCAGTTTACTGTGTTAAGTTTTGCTGCATTTCAAATTGAATACATTTGGGGTTTTCACTTTGTTGGACAAAATTAAATAATTTGAAGATGCCCCACTGGTTTAATAGAAATTGTGAAGGACGTGTGTCCGACACGTGGCTCTTTGCTACATGTCTTTCCCAACTCTCTCCCCTTTCATTTCTTTCATCTGTTTTGTCAATGAAAGCCTAAAACTGCCCAAAAATAACAATAAAAGAAGTGTGACAGGCATGAGTAATTTCTGCCAATCAGATGGCAACATCACTGTCCTCTTAGTTTGGCATTGGCAGCTCTATCTCAACCATAGACAGTGAAAGAAATGGAAACAGCGACGCCGGAGAGTGAAGTCTATTAGAAGCTCTTTTCCGGAGATGCTGAGCGTTAATTCAATTCAATTTTATTTATATTATCAATTCATAACAAGAGTTATCTCAAGACACTATACAGATAGACCACACTCC
>NC_048412.1:1685018-1708372 GCF_013103735.1 Etheostoma cragini | reverse complement strand
ATGAGCGTCCTAAAGCCTTCTTACCAACAGTACCTTTTTTGTATAGAATACTTAGCTTGTAAAACCTACATGTGGCACAATGGATCTTTAGGATTACCTGTATCCGAGGATGGCTATCTTACCTATAGGCCGGTAAGCCTGTCATCAGTGGGGATTTATATTTGGTACTAATATCTTGGTTTCCTGTTAAAATGTAAACGTGCTGTATTTTATAAAGCGCTTTTCTAGTCTTGACGACTACTCAAAGCACTTTTACGTAGTACAGGAACCTTTCACACACATTCATACACTGTGGCCGAGGCTGCCGTACAAGAGGCAACCTGCTCATCACATAAACACTCACGGCAACTTAGTGTTCAGTGTCTTGCTCAAGGACACTTTGACATGGGACTGCAGGGCTAGGGATTGAACCACCAACCTCTCTATCACTGAGCCGCAGCCGCCCCGTTAAGACTTTTTCAGTTTTGAGAAAAACTTGAACTATATGAAATGAACTATAATTTGGAGGCTACCCTGCATTGACTATGAGGACACCCTAGGGGTCATGGAAGAAGATCCCTGTTGAAGATCCCTGGATCATGGAAGGCTTGTGTCATGTGGACGCACCGACAGATTGGTTGTCAATCATTACATCATTATCTCTTACCAGTGTATTTCCGTGTGTACTTCGTCCACAACAATCCCACCAATCGGTCCCAAAATGTCCAAGTTAAAGAGGAAACGGCCTAAACATATTCTTATTAAATCTTTACAATCATTCCCTGAAAGAAACAGGCTGGCCTGCCTTGTTGCACCATCCACATTTTATTCACAACTCAGTTTGTTGTTGTTTCCTGTAGCAAAGGGATTTTGAGAATGAATGCGAACAATGCAAAGGTGCATTATGCTTCTTAAGACTGTGTTCAGTAATGCAAACCCAAGAAAAAGTCACATACCAGAAGTGCCAAAGTGGCTAAGTGAAGGCAATGTAAAGTGTATCTTGAACCACATTAATGTATCTTGGCCAAGTGTAGGTAGCACATGCCTGAAGCTACGTCCCAGGACACATGGAGAAGAGTAAATCTTGAACCCTTTGTGAGCTTCAAGTGTAATCAGTCACTCCAGTATCAACTGGAGTGACACGCTTCTTGACCCGGCTGTCTCCAAGACCACCCCTCTAATGAACAGCATGCAGTTAGATGAGAACCAGCTTTCCACACCAGCAACTGCAGCTCCAGAGGAATGTCTCCTGCTCAGTTTATTTGCTGGGTTATTTTCTATGTGAAGTGTCTGCCAGCGCATGTGAAATGAACGAGCAGAGAGTATATGGTGGTGGCGGTGGGGGGTTACAACGGATCACTGTGACCCTGTGAGGTTGTGATTGGGCAGCCAGAGTGTTGTTTTTTTTTTAGGAGAGAGAGTGTGTTTGTGTTGCTCTACCTTGAGTCAATATTAAGAGAGCTCGGAGCTCATTTTGTGCCTCAGATTCTCCTTTCGGGCGTGAGAAAGAAGAGGTTGGCTTCAATGTGCCACAGATGGTCAAAGCAGCCGGCGGCGGCTGCAGTCTACTCTGGAATGTGGTTGCTATATGCTTTGCTACATTTTTGCATTAGAAGAATTTATAAAAAATACATTTGTAAACACCCTGAAAGTGAAATCAAACATGTCGCACAGCCCTCCTTCAGATTCCCAGGCTTTATTCTCTGAAACGTCTTGGCTTTCTCACCTTCATCTAAAGTTGTTGTCATTACAGTCCATCAGTTAGTCATGAGAATTCATCAATGCAAATGATCCGGTAAACAGGTTGAAACCCATTTTTTATATTAAAAAAATAGAATGGCCAATTTTGTACTCTATTTCCAAATACAGTAAGCTCAAATTTCTTCCATCCCTGAACATGAGTGGATAATCCGTCATTCTGCATATCACTTGGCTCAGGGAATTTGTTACATGAATAATATAAAAATACAAACTTGCCGGAGGGTGAGCGATCGCCTTTAGACGATCGTAGCGGCCATAGAGTCAGGATTTACTACTACTACTACTGATCCTCTGTCATATCTGTACATACAAACCATCAACCAGCTGACAGGTGCATTGCTGAGCGCCCTGCTGCTGAGCAGAAGGTATTTTGACACATCTTAGTAGAAAAAGCACAGGTTTGCATAACTAAATGAATGATGTAAGGCTGTAACTAACAATTACTTTATTGTTTAAAAGTCCGTGGAGTATTTTTTGGATGAATGGGTTAGTCATTTGGTCTCTAGAATGGTGAAACATGTTTTTTCCCAAAGTCCAAGATGACGTGCTCAAATGTCTTGTTTTGTCCCCAACTCAAAGGTTTTCAGCTTATTGTCACAAAGGAGAGAAGAAACTAGAACATATGGATTAGACAAGTACTTGGAGATTAATTTAATAGTTAAATTGATAAATACAGTAATGGATGAATCTTTGCAGCTCTAGAATGCTGGCTGGATTCCATTTAGCTCTTTGACGTTGAGGGTGCTGGTGTTTTCCATGCCAGCTCACCGTCACATGGTCACAGCTTACTGGGACCATTGAATAGAACATCATTATCATCCTACAACTATGTTACAGCTGTGCTTTTCCTACTTTGAGTACAGTCTGCTCTGATGTAAAAGCTTGTTATTGACTGTAGGAAATTTACCAAAAAAAAACAACATCAAGGTCCATTCCTAGAGCTTTCAATCTTATAATTCTTGTTTTGTTGTTTTACCTGCCTGGCCTTTTTGTTCCACACTCAAAGTTGCTAAGACCATTGCCAACAATCTGGTGAGTTTGTATTTTAAAAGAATTGTGAGACACTGAGTGAAATCTCTTAGTTTGTTGGTCCTCGATCAAGGCCGGGAAAAAAACCCTAGTCCCTCTGGCAGAGGAGAAAAAAGGCTCCTGAAAAAATCCTGTTTCTGGGAATGTAATCATCTGAGCTGTATAAATATGATATCTAATTTATGTCTTTGGGTTTAAAGTGCCCACTTGCAAAATGCTTCAATCCTTGTTTTAGAGTAACTCTTACTCTCTCCTCAACACTGGGGGCTTGTCGAAAGAAAGAGCTTCACATGCAGATCTTTTTCCAAAAGTGGTGTCCAGGGACCCCAGGGGTCCTTGAGGGGGTTCCAGGGGGTCCCCAGCAACAAAATGAAACAGCAGTATAGTGTTTTCATCATAATGACATTCACAAGTAACACAATGACAGAATGAATGACTATTTTGACCATTAGTTTCATACACTTAAAAAAATAAAAAATAAACATGTAAAAGCAAAATTCTACCCTGCCCTGGAATTATTTTTTATCAAACGCGGGGGTCTAATTTGTCTTAGGGGTCCTTGACATTAAAACAATTGGATCCACTGCTCTAAGTGGCTGAGACAAAAACACATCCACAGTTCTCACCTTTGACCTACTGTCCACAGAGCTGGAGTGAGTCTTATGCTCCGCGCTCTCAGTCAACACGCTGTGCCAGTCAGCAGGGCAGAATTTAAAGTGTTACCCATTTGCTTGATACATAGAGTACATAGCACGTATGCTTGCAAAAACACACACATAAACATACATAACATGTCCACACAGGAACACACACACTCCCTTTGGCATCTTTTTCTCTGTGCGTAAGGCTGTTGGTGGACAAGGAGCATGTTGTTAGAAATGAAGCAATACGTTTAGTCCGTCTCACTCTCAGATCTCCAGGATGTCTTCTGTTAAGGCAGGGGGTTCTCACAATGTGGGTCAGGTTCCATACCGGAGCCAGCGTCCTTTGGGACCCTAGTGGAAAAGAGCGTTAGTGTGTTAATATTAGGGGACCTGTCCACATAGTGAGACAGATTTAGTACATTTGGTTTAGGACTTCACGTTCAGTCACTGTTGAGTTTGGCTCATGGCATACAAACCTTTGTCACATTTATAAGAAGTTTTGATCAAATACGAAACTAAACTGAATTGCTCATTTTTAGTTTGGGAACCGTGTTTTTAGTTTTGACAAAGTAGTATGTTCTAACGATGACAGCAGGTCAGTACAGGTTGATACGTTCCATTTGAACAGTGCAGCCATTCACGCAGTGTTGTGTTATGTCCTCCCAGTTCTCTGATAATAGTTTGGAACTGTGGAAGATGTCAAGTTCAATGACCAGGACATTTATGGACCAAACCAAATGAAGGTTATTGTCATTTGAAGTCACAGTAAAAGTGTCCTAAAAAAATCAGCGTGTAGTTTCTGCCGCCCCCACGAGGAATTCTACGTAATGACAACGTCCACATGATACAAGCCTTCCATGACCGCAAAAAGGAAAGTTCCATCCAGGCATACCACAGGCAAAACTGAACTGAACTGATCTGTTTTCAGCCCGCTCTGCGCCTCAGTACGTGGCCACCTCCGGCTCCTGCAGGAACCGGTGCTTCGAGCTGCTGGAGCTGGAGCCGCCAAACTGCCGCTGTGACAACCTGTGTAAGACGTACAGCGGCTGCTGCTCGGACTTTGATCAGCTCTGCCTCCGGACAGGTACTCAGTCCTCCTTTTCTCATCACTTTTTCCTTTCTCCGTTGCTTTTTATCCCCTCTGTCTTAGTTCTTAGTACCATACGAGCAAAATATAGCTAAGGAAAGTAAACTTTGTCCTGGTTTTATTGTGTGTTCTGGTGTTTTGAGCAGTGTGAGTAATTCAAAAGTGCTTTTATTGTTTAACGTAGTTTGTAATATAAGTATATATAAAAAGGGAGCTCAGGAGTTGACTTTTGGCGGTGTGTTTGCTATCAGAGGAAAAGTACTCAGGCCGGGTCAGAATTCCAATGGAAACAGTCTCAGAATTTTTATCTTGTGTGTGTGTGTGTGTGTGTCTGTGTGTGTGAGTGTTAGTGTGTATGTGTGAGAGAAGGGACAGAATGCTCTTGATTTACAGTTTTATTCCACATTTCAGAATGATTTTTGTTATGTTACACATGACACATACTTGTATGTTAGAATAATTATCTAAAGGATGAAGAGGAAGCAGAATAAAAGCAGATGAAGCTTATAAATATGCTGTATTATTAATTACTGATAAGCAGGCCCAAATGGACTCTTAACACATATACCGATCAATATATAGCGACATTCATTTAGATACAGTGTCTTGATTTCTGTTTTCTTATTTGAGAATCAATCCCGTCCCACCCACACCACCCACATACCGCCATTACCAACAAGGCAAAAGCATTGGAGAAGAAAAAAAAAAGAAAATAAATGAGGAGGATGAGGGATGGAGCAAGCAAGCAATTCCCACTTTGTATAAGCAACATAAATACAACTTATCTTAAATTGTAAAACACAAGTGTTTAAAAAGGGACATTGGTAGCATAAGTTAGCATTGTAAAATGGATTGCTTATGCAGATCAACATCAAAGCCAAGACAAGATATCTGAGAGGTCTGATCATTAATGAGCCTGGTTCTTCCACTGGAACGTGTCGTTGTGATGGTTGTGACTTACCTTTTCTTACTCGTTATGCTTCTTACTCTTCATGTATTGCCTTCACTTTTTCAGTCTGTCATCATTTCCCCCTGCCACTTCCAGCGTTGGTGGTCTGGTTTTATGTCCTCTCCTTGAGCCTGGTGGTCCTTACCACTGTAATCCTCCCTGTGCCGAAACATGATGATAGACTTGTGTTGGTACCAAGAGACTTTAAGCTACAGCTCTCATCTGGTGTTCTCATTTTGAGAATTTTGGCCAGAATACATATAATGTTGTCAGTGATTGTCCCAAACTGCTAGGCTGTATTAAATGCAGCCAAACCACTGGAGCATTAATTTATCAGCTCTCCTTTCTCAGCACTAATCTCCATATATCAATGTTTTGGAGTCTACTGTTTTTATTCACATCTCTTTGTTCCCGTGTACAGAGGGGGGTTATGAGTGCAGTAAGGTTCGCTGTGGGGAGACTCGAAACGAACAACATGCCTGCCACTGCTCGGATGACTGTCTGGCCAGAGGAGACTGTTGCACCAACTACAAGTCTCTGTGTAAAGGTTTGCAACTTAATTATTAAAAATATTATAGTACATACAATGATTTTAGGGCTGCAATCAATGATTAACGTGTTGAATATTTTCTGGATGAATGAATCAGTTGTCTCTAAATAGTCAGAAAATGGTGAGAAATGTGAATCAGTGTTTTACAAGATGTCATGTCTTGTTTTGTCCATAACTCCATTGTCCAGATACACACAGCAATTAAATTTCAGGAAGCTGCGTCTTCTATTAGTCCAGTTAATATAAGGTTGAGGTGTAAGAGAAGTGTGATCACTGACCTATATTTTCTGCGTTATAGTCACCTGGTAAGCACACTGATGATGCAATATTAACAATGTGAACTTTAATATTAGCTATGTTGTCTAAGTCCCTCCTTTGATCATGTTCTTTCAGGGGACAGTTCATGGCTGCAGGATGAGTGTGAGGAGATCAAGACAGCCGAATGTCCTGCTGGGTACGTTCACTCACATCTGAGCAGTAAAGGAGAATAAAGGGATCGACCAGTGTTCACATTAAAGCCCATCTGAATGAATTGCTGAAGTTGGTTTGTGTGTGGGTGTGGGTGTTTGCAGGTTTTTGCGCCCACCACTCATCATGCTGTCAGTGGATGGATTTCGAGCTTCTTACATGAAGAGAGGAAGCGCTGTCATACCCAACATCGAGAAACTGAGTAAGAGTTGGAGGGCCAATGAGCAAGATTTTGTTTAGCTGTAAGATCTGTCTGTTCAACTGATTTGGTGTTATTCACAGGGTTCTCTGTGCTAATCTAGGGTGTCCCTTTGCTCTGTTGTCCTTTCAGGAACATGTGGATCCCATGCTCCATACATGAGGCCTGTTTACCCGTCAAAAACCTTCCCCAACCTCTACTCACTGGCTACGGTATGGTACAACACAGCATGCTGTCATCAATATTCAGGTTGTCAGATGTTGTCTGTGTCATGTCATTAAACATTGTATGCCTTCATTGTTAACAGATGTTAACCTCAGCTGTATCTTAAAATGGTCCGCTAACGTTAGTGTTAAGCTTAAAGTGCAGCTGAGGCTAACTACTCAATCTGAATAAGTTAGCATGTTTCCAGTTATTATGCTGTTATGTTGACATTTCACTAGTACCTTTTGCCAAGTGTAGCTGTGATATCTAGTATTGGTAACATGCATGTAGCCTACAACAGCTAGAGCACAATAATGCAAAAAGTACAATATTCCCCTCCAAGATGTAGTTAAGTATATGTAGTATAACCTCAGTAGTAGTAAGTACCTCAAAACTGTTTAAATGTCAACTTCCCCTGGACATGTCCTAAAATGACTGTAGCTCTGAAACAGAGTAATAATATACATTATGTAATGCACACACTCTTACAGTTTATTCTTTAAATGTTTTGTATACTGAAAAAAGCACTTACCAAGTCTGGTTGTTAACTTTGATTGGTTCTCAGGGTCTTTACCCAGAGTCTCATGGTATCATCGGCAACTCCATGCATGACCCGCTGTTTGATGCCACCTTCACGCTGAGAGGCCGAGAGAAACTCAGTCACCGCTGGTGGGGAGGACAGCCAGTGAGTACTGCCTTCTTGAAGATAAATAACTTCTGTTGGCTTTGAACGTTGTGTTTCTCTAATTCATCTGACAGGCCACAGATCAGAGGCCAACATAGGCGGGAAAGACTTTTCTTTTGAAGCCCACTACAGTATGAATGGCAGGACTCAGATGTGACAAACCAAGTCTGATAGGCTTTATAAACCAATGATCAAAAACACATGTTAATATGAAAGCTGGGTTGGGATCCTTTTTAGTTCTTACATAGACCGAATCGTTGACAATAAATATTCTGAATCTCTTCAGGGCTTTGTTTTTGTGGACTTGGTTTGTGGATTGCCGTTTTACAGCCTTGAGTTTGCATTTTGTAGGTCACCATCTTGTTTTTTTTTCTGGTGTCCCTCATACTTGGACAAAAGGGTGGTCGAAAACTGGCAGACTTTCTCTTAAGCTACCAGCTAACGCTTGTGCTAGCTAACTAGCTTGGTTGGCAGTATGCTGAACAAGGTATTTTTAGGCTACCAAATGTTCCAGTTAACTTTGGTGAAGTTAAAACACACAGTTAGAAGTTCAAAATTTAAGATGAAAACACAGGGTTTTGTGTCCACAAGAAATGCAGCTTTAAGGAGCTTCAGTCTTAGCTTCTCCTGTAGACCCGGACTGCCTCTTGGTCAGAATACATTGCAACTACCAAGGCAGACCAATGTCTTTCACCACCAACACCAACCTACTGTACGGTTCTGTATTAACTGCAGTAACACAAGTTGGTGTGAAACCCAAACACCCACACACTGTGGGATATCCTTCTTAGTGTACTGTAGTGTACTGTACACCATGGCCTTGATCTGTGTCCTGTGTACTGCTCCAATAGTGTCTACCTCAACTACTTATATCAGTCAGACCAATAAAATAATGCGACTGTACTGTTTCTCTCTTAGATCTGGATCACAGCACTCAAACAGGGAGTGAAGGCTGCCACCTTCTTTTGGCCTGTGTAAGTCCACATCTGCAGCTTTCAGTCACAAAATATATTTTCTGACTATATTTCCTAGCAAGCCTTTTTTACAGCAGTGTGTTGGTGCTCTGCACAAGCCATGGATGTCACTCAAAAAATAATTTTAAATGTCTTCCTTTTTCTTTTCCATATTTGTGCTTATTTTACCTCATTAGTTAGATTAGTTTATTTGCACAAAAGAAGCTATAAAGTACATACTATATATATTAAAAGCAACTTTCCCCATCCTTGAACATAGTTGACATAGGGAAATATAAGACTATATTAAATAATTAAATAAGAAGGATGTATTAAAGAACCATCCTTTCTCAATATACCAAGCATCTTCACAAACCTCTTGTTGTCTTGCATTAATACTTTGGACATAGCAGCCTCCCTTCCTTGTGTCGCCCTGTTGCTCAGGCAGCACAGATATCGTACAGCTCTTCAAAACGTTGCTCTTTTTTGGTCTGAGCTCTTCTGAAATAGTTGCCTGTGCCTTTTTTTTAATATTTCTTCATAAGTAAATCAGGGATTGTAAACAAACCTCACAGGGAGTCAGATGTAGCTTGTTTTAAATACTGAATGCAATGTTTGTTGTAATTCATGTACTCGAGTACCACGTTAATAAAGTGCCAACAGTTACCTTATTGATATTGGAAACATGACAGCCATGAGTGAATGAAATGGCAACTTCAATATCTCTTGGCATTGGCAGACCTTACTCCACAGCTCTGTGGAATAGTAAAAAAGTAAAGTAAAAAAACTTTCTGGATGGTTTTCATTTCACTTACACCTGGTCCCATGACCAATCCCTACATAGGGCCACCTGAGCCCTGTTGACATTGTTCTCATCTGCCCAAACAAATTAAGCTACACAAATAAACTCTCCAGAGTTTGATGTTAATGTGCATTAAAGACCACTCCAATGCATCCTCTTATAATTGATAATTTAGGGACTGTAAATAATTTGATGGAGAAAGTTGTCAAAGAGAGTTATCCGAACATGTTCCTGCTGCTTACTCAGACCTTTAGCCTGTGGAATACAAAGGAGCCCACATTTATCAGCACAGAGAAAGCTTTGATGGACCGAGAGGCACATCTCAGCAGAGGGCTGTTTTTACAGCAATTTGTGCAAATGGGCCTGTTTACACTGTGCAGGATTCGTATGTGAGCTGGGGTCGCAGGCGTGCTACTCCATAGAACCAGAGTGTGGTTGACAGTACTGTTCTTGCACAGGAGACAGGACAGTGCAATAACAGTGAAGGTCTGTTTTGACATTTCTGTGTAGCTAAGAGAGAATATTTTACAACACACTTTACATAATTTAATTTGGGGTTGGCAGGGTAATGGGGACCAAAGATTTTAGCTAAATGATAGGGGGACTGGTAGAAGGTCTGTGTTGGTTCAGACCGAAAGAAGAGAGAAGGAAAGATAAAAGGGTATTAAAAACAGAAAATTGGAGGTGGGGACATTTTTTGAATGAGTGAAGATAGACAAAAGTTCAAAAAGGAATCAAACATGGAGAAAGTCTAAAGCAGTGTAACCACACCTTCACGCCCCCCCCAGCTGCCTCAGACATCAAGCCACATTCAGGGCCTCAGTCATTGGCCTGATGGCTGACAGCTGTGGGCAGCCAGCAGCTTGGTTGGTGGCCTCTTCACTACACAGGCAGCCTTTAACTTCCAGACACTTAAAACAGCGAGGGGGCTTGAAATTGGTTCTTTTCTACAACCCTCAACTTTATGAGGCTTTTTGAGTTAAGGGTTTAATGGTTCACTCTGGCATCACGGCTCCATAATACTGTCACGCTGGATTTCTGTCTTTTCCTTGTTGGTTTTCTTCCCCTTCATTGTGTTTGGTTGTGTGTGTGTGTGTGTGTGTGTTGCAGTGCTATCCCATTGGAGAGGCGCATACTTACCATGCTACAGTGGCTCCACCTCCCTGAAGCAGAGAGGTGAGCCTTTCGTTGTTTCTCTGGCTCACATTTGTCTTCCATCTTCCTGTTTTCTCTGGGCTATTTTTTTTTTTGCAGCAACAGCTTTTCAAAAGTGGGAGAAACGTTTCACCCATTATCTCATTTGTTGTTTGGAGTTCTGGGATGTAATCTGGATGTTTGATTAGTGTTAATTTGCTAATGAGTGCATTTATCCCCAGTTGGTCTGAATATAATATTCCTCAGCTAAACATTTTTTTTCAGCATCTGAACTTAAATCACTGAAATCACAATTTAATCAAAACAGAACTCTAATGTTTTAATTTGTGAGTTCTGATCACATTCCTTCCATCTGTAACATTAATCATTAATTAGCTCCTATCAGTGACTGCTTGTCATGTGATGACATGACTCCCCGCCCTAATGACAGAGATCAGACTGCTGCTACTGCTGTTACTGGGCATTTACACTGCCTGAGGAAGCCGTCAGACTGTCCGGCAAAAACACACGTCTTTCCATTCATTTTGAATTGGGGTAGTGCATTTAGACAGCGGTAGGGTTAGCCATAGGGGGAAAAGTTGAGACCGACTTAACTTTTGGAGAAATGGACCCCTGCGTCACACTGTGGTGGCCAGTTGGGTAAATGGCGAGCAGACTTGTCGGTGTAGTTTGAGGTGGTGTGGGAGTCCTGTACAGGAAACATAACCGCCTTTTTCGCAGCCACAAGAATCCCTAAACTGCCTGGAAATTTGTATATTAGCTAAATGTTTCCACAACAATTACAAAGCACAGTCGATCTGTCTCGCTAGTGTCTTTTTGCTCCATCTTTCTTTCTGCAATGAAGCTACCTTCAAATGTGGGTGGAAATATGAGCTCTATTAACAATCTGAGGGAAAATAGTGACTAAAACATGAAGTCTTCCGGTGCTCCGTTAGGGGGTTAAATAACAAAACAAGACATCACACAAATGGGGTATTTCAGTGACACTCCAACCATGGCACAACCCTACTGAAAATCGCCGGATTGCTTTTTTTTGGTCTGAACGTAGCTTAATTGTGCTCCGCCGATCCATTACAACCTCTGATGACGAAACTTTCTCATTTTGGTTTAGTGGAGAAAATCCGTTGAAGATCATGAAATAGCTGCCAATCAGCTGTAATTGTTTGGAAGAAAAAAGGTCTTAGGTGCTCAGAAGTTCAGACATATCATGAAGGTGCTTTTTGGAAGTGAACACAAAATAAAAAAAATAAAAAAGACATCTCGAGGCACTCTTCCTGCAGTAGTTAAACAACCTTTATTTGAATGGCTATTTCATATTGAATACAGTTTACATAAGGACAAAGACATTTATACAAGACATTAGCTAGGCTAGACACATATGGACAATGCAAACAAGGCTTGGACAATACAATACATGAACAATTAATGCGTGCAAGTGTAACTAAGAGCTTTTCAAATAGAGGCTTTTGAACTTTTTGTAAGATACCTTTCTTGGACTTGTTTTTTCAGCTGGAAGTGTTGTTGGATAACCTTCTGAAGTATTCAGCACTGTGTGACTTTCTAAATGTATTGATAATAATAATCATACTACTGCTACTACTAACACAGACAGGGTGGGAAATTAGTTGTTTTGCCCAGCAGCCACAGTGGCTGGGGATGCCCAATTTTACCAGCTACTTACGGTATATTTTATACTAGCCACTTTTTTCCAGAATTCTAATTCATAGAAAGAAATGCACTAGCATATTTTGAATTGATTCAATACATTATTTTATATTATTAATACATATTCTATTAATATAGGCAAATAAAAAGTGATGTGAAAATAACCCTCAGCTAAATGTGTCACGGACTAGCGTTGAAGACCACTCCAACCGCCACCGTGGCTGGTATACAAGGCAAAGTCACCCGCCATTGGCTGGTGGCAGGTGCTAATATCCCACTCGGAACACAGATAACATTGCTGCTACAACTACTACCACTATTATTACTGCTAGTACTGCTACTTCCTATGCTACTACCACCTTACTAAACCACGGTAGTTGCAGTTGTACATACTGTGACTGCTGCTGCCATCACTGCTTCAGTTATTGACAGTATTGCTGCCTCTATCAAATTAAGTACTGTAAAGAAAAGGTATTATTAATGATTATTACTATCAGCACCACAAAGAACACATCTGCAGTGTGAATTGCATCTTGTTTCAGGCCCTACGTTTACGCCATGCACTCTGAACAACCAGACATATATGGACACAAAATGGGACCCATGAGCATAGAAGTGAGTACTGTGTGTGTGTGTGTGTGTGTGTGTGTGTGTGTGTGTGTGTGTGTGTTGTGACTGGTGACTCCTTTTCTGTGTTTCAGTTGAACAACCCTCTTAGGGTTATTGACAGAATTGTTGGCCAACTGATGAACGGACTTAAACAGATGAAACTACACCGTTGTGTCAACATCATCCTGGTGGGGGATCATGGTACGCGCACATGCACACACACGCACACACACACACGGACACACACACACACACACAGACACACACACACACACACACGCACACACACGCACACACAGATAAACGGAAATGCTTTCCATTCACTTCATTATATGCTTCACCAGCCAATCACACATGCTCCTGTGTGCTCTCAGGTATGGAGGAAGCCCACTGTGATCGCACCGAGTTTCTCAGTAACTACATGACCAACGTTGATGACATCATACTCATCCCGGGCTCTCTAGGCAGAATCCGCTCAAGATACCCCAACAACCCGAAATGTGAGAGAGGCCAAAAGAAAAGCTTATAATGAAGAATTGTATCACTCTATTTAGGATTTTTGCGCTCTAACTCATGCAGACTTCATTGTGTTTAAAGCTTTTGGTCCTTTTGGATCTTTATCATCAAACATAGACACAGACATAAACGGCACCAAAAGGTCTTGGCTGAGTATGTTTACATGCACACTAATGTAACTATTATTAGAAATATGACAATATTCCGGATTTCATACAAGTAATGTAAACCACATGTTCTGTTTGGATATTCTAAATAAGACCCTTTTCCGAATATAGCATTTTCCAATGAAGACGTGGGATACGTCGGTATTATTCTGGTATTATTCAGGTTTGGACATATACAGCACATTCAGAATCTTTGTCAATCAGGGTTTTTACTGCAGTTTGTGACCATTTACGGCCACTTGCCTGTTTACGTCAGCGCTATGTTTGTTGTACAAAACCAACCAGCCAAGAGTTTGCAGGGCTGCTGTAGAGCTGCATGGCCAAGAGCAGTGCCAACCGTTTCAAGAAGCTGGTTGAAGGAATGAAAGAGGGTGGCTGTGTTCGCATGGCCTAACAAGTCCGCCACTGCTGGAAACTTACTCAAAAACGTAAAAAAAAAAAATCCTGGTATGCACAGCTAAATGTAAATGGGAATATTAGTGGAATATTCACTTTCATTAGCCATGGAACAAGCTTAGTCGGAAAATTGTCGTTTTCACATTAAAGGAAAAGACTAAATAATATGTGCATGTAAACATAGTCATTGCACACTGTAAACATGGTTTTTAGAGTGCTGTGTCCGACCAAAGCCATGTATTATGTTCTTGATGTCTACATTCATTTGTCCTACCATCCCCTTATCTGATACTGTTAAAATACACAGATCAGTACTGTCTGTTGCTCTGTTGGGAAGGTAAATGCTTTGCAACAGTTGTAACTGCTCTGACCATGTTTTTTTTCAGATAACCCCAAGGCTGTTGTTGCAAATCTAACAGTAAGTGGCAGGGTTGAATAGAAAATACACTGTGTGAACAAGTGAAAAAGTACTGGCTGAGAATTTAATAAACTCTACTATTATTGAACAAAGAATGAGGACATTATTGAGTGGTGATGTGTCTGTCTCATGTTTGATTGGCTCTTACAGGATCAAAATGATTGTTTCTTTGTTTCAGTGTAAAAAGGCAGACCAGCACTTTAAGCCGTACTTGAAGCAGCACCTGCCTAAGAGACTGCACTACGCCAACAACCGACGCATCGAAGACATTCACCTGCTGGTGGAGAGGAAGTGGCACGTTGCCAGGTACAGTAGCAACACTACAACAGGAAGCACAAATAACCATAACCAAACAGGATCTGGTGGTTTTTTAATAGTTTTTTAGCAGTGATCCAGAATAAAAATCTTCTTGAAAAAACAGTACAATATTAATTGATATCACAATTCGATCTGATTAGATTAAGAAGCCTGCGATTGATATGAGTTAATAAAATAAATTAATTTAATATTATCAGTTTATTTATTACTGTATTTATCAACTCAGAAAAGCAACTAAAATATGATTTGACAATTTGACTGCTGAGATAAAAAAGAGAAATATAAAGTGGAAATTTCAAAATTAAAGTGCATCTGAAGGATGATAGGAACCTGCAACCCTTTACTGCAGCTCATGCCCTCTATCTCCCCAATGTACTAACATATATAAAAATATACACATTTTTAGTTTGCATTGATGATTTTGGAATCACTGAATCAATTTATCGATCCACATCGGTGTATGTTACATCCCTACCAACCTGACACACGTCAGGTCGAAAACTTAGCCAAACCAGGACACACAGACATCACACACACAGACTGCATTACTGCAGTGAGGATAAATAAATGTCAATAAGGTGCTAATTATAACTCCAGATTTAGCCCTCATAATCATTTTTATTTTTAAAAGACGTTCTCCAGAAATTGTACAGTACCAGGAAGGGCTCTAATGTTCTGTGCAGTCAGTGTAGATGTGGCATTTTCAGCCCACGCGTCATTGTAGCTTTTTATTGCACACCTTGCTTTACTTACTTACTTCTTACTATGTCAATGTGGGCTGCTACCAACGCATCATTAACACATGTAGTGCTGAAAAGTTTTAGGATATGCAGTTCCAATCCACACCCGTGTAAAAAACAAAACAAACACCACAACTTTTTTCAAAAATGCAGCTGCTAAACCGTTAATACTCCCTAAAATCAACTCTGACAGGCATTTGATGTAGAGCAGTTATGAAACTTACTGCAGTGATTTAGGGTCACAAAGTAAACCATGAAGTCATCAGGACTGAAAGTGAAAACAAACCACCTCTGACCCACAACGCTACACACACACAATGTGTGTGTGTGTAGCGTTGTCAGTTGAGGTGGTTTGTTTTCACTTTCAGTGAGCTCTTTGAAAGAGATCTGTGAGGTTTCTGTGCAGCTCACCATATAGACAGACGGTCTAATCATTGGCACCGTTGCTTTGAGCAGTGTCAGAGCGTTTACCCATACACACACCCATATACACACACACACACACACACACGTATGCATGCACTCCCACAGACACAGTAAATGTCTGACCACTATTCAAACCACTGAGTTTCTCGTTTCCCTGTCAGCTAGTCATTTACATTCTTAACATGCTTGTGGCTTCACACACACACACACACACTAAGGTGTATAACGGGAAGCAGTGTTTCACTAATGGACACTTAGTAAAAAGTGGCTGTTTTCTAGAGGCCTGGGTTGTGTGAAGAGGTGCTTGTCCTGGGCAGAGGGCTAAAGCAGCTGAAGTAGTAATGCTGACAACGTATTGCAGTTCAACTGTTACCACGATTCAACCCTTTAAAACCTGTGTGCACCTGACAACACACTGCATCAGGTCTTTATAAACCATCTACATATTTAACCCCTTAGTCTTCTATCAACTTCTACATTAGGCCAATGAGGTGGGACCAGGGGAGAACTTGCTTGGACGCTTCATCAGCGTGCCAATAACCAATTTATTGAATTTCTTTTGCACAAAAATCAAACCTTGACATGCAGACTTGACACGGTGAAAAGCTGTTGTGCGTTTGGCTGGTTACCTTTACAATGCTCCACCCAGTGCTCAAACACAAAACTGCAGATTAATTAGCATAACCAACATGCTATATAAAACAGCACAAAACAAAGTGGTGGAATGGCTCCAACAAGTGCAATGTGAATTAATGTGGCATGCACTCTGAGATCACATCGAAGTATGTCAGTGTGTTTGTACCGTTTCTTCCTCTTTCCCCACATTGCACAAAAACATTCTGCACTTAGGAACTGAAAGAGATTCAACAGTTTGTTCATGATAGAAATTCTAGATTGCAAATTGTTTTTAAACTATCTCCCTGATTTGACCACAGTTTGGCACGGATGATGGGCATCTTTCAGAATTGCCAAAAGAAATGTAACTACCACAAATAATTAGCTGAGCAGCAAATGACATCAGTTTGAAACTTTTGTTGCATAACCTTCTTGTTCAATATATGGTCAATGTGCATCAACCAAACTCCGATCAATGATTCAAACTATTCATTCCAGGAAAGCTCCAGAAGGGAAGAGGCATTGTGGCTTCTCAGGGGACCATGGCTATGACAATAAGATCAACAGCATGCAGGTACTCTTGATGATCTACCGTGGAAAAAGAAGTCTGAAAAGTTTAAGATCTGCTGTTCCGACCCACACCCGTGTACAAAAAACACCACATCTTTTTCAAAAGTGCAGCTGCCAAAACGTTTATACTCGCTAAAATGAACTCTGACAGGCGTTTACTATGAAGCAGTGACAAAACTTACTGCAGTGATTCAGAGACACAAAGTAAACCATGAAGTCATCAGGACTGAAACTGAAAACAAAACACAGCTGACAACGCTCTGTGTGTGTGTGTGTGTGTGTGTGTGTGTGTGTGTGTGTGTGTGTGTGTGTGTGCCATGATCCCCCACCAAGATAATGTTGACACAGCGGTGCAGTTTCATTTGTTGAAGTCGGTCCATCTGTTGGCCAGCAATTAAGACACACACACACACACACACACACACAGAGCTGCTAAATTAAAAAGATCACCAGATAGATAGTCGACCGGATAGATAGCAGCCTGTCAGAACATCGCGTTTAACTATATATCTTTAAACGTTACGGTTATGGCTGGAAACATAAATGAACAAGTTTGCCCATTTCACAAATGTCGCAAATTATTCAAATCAACTGCCGATTTGTCTACCTGGAAGTGCTTTTACACTTAGCGCGACACCATGCAGATTCACATTGTTGACACTGAACTACACAAATAATAGGTCTAAATCTGAAACTTTTGTTATTTATTGTGTCAAATCTATTCATAACTTGTGCCCTATACTTTTACTTTCAGACTATTTTCTTGGGGTATGGACCTACATTTAAATTCAAGACTAAAGTTCCAGCCTTTGAAAACATTGAGCTTTATAATGTCATGTGTGGTAAGGCATATTTTTGTGTGTATGTGTTTAATTCTAGTCCTTTTGGACCAGCCACAGTGTGTTTTAATGAATATGTTAGTGATTTATATGTGTCTACCTCACTGTTTCTCCCACTCTCAGATCTTCTGGGTCTGAAACCAGCTCCCAATAACGGAACCCATGGTAGTCTGAACCACCTGCTGAGAAGCCCACCCTACAGGCCCACCATGCCGGAGGAGGTTTCCAAGCCAGCAGTCCCTGGTCTGGTTGATGGGGGATCAGGGGACCTGGGCTGCAACTGCGAAGACAAGGTCAGCAATGAAGACTCAGTGGCAGACGTGGGCCCGGCTTCCTGTACACTGCTGACAGGAATACTACTTTTTAGGAGATTGGCTTGTCGAACCAGGTTGATTGTGACAACAGCAGTAAAACCAAAAGCATCCTGTTTTCATTACCTTCCACGGAACTCCACACTAACACGCTAACTCCATTTCAAAAGTGTCAATATTTTATTTACTATATTAGCTTGCATCCTGCAAGTTTCAGCAGCTGTAAAGCTCGGTAACATGTTACCTGATATAGATATAACATCATAACATGTAGTTAAAGATTCAGTTTATTATAACTTTTGTTTTAAAATTCTATGGTTTTGGTAGTATTCACCAAAGTAACTGCTGAGTTCCAGGAATACTTTGTCATTACAATTTTTCCCGGTTTTTCCCTTTTTCATTAGCTACATGGCTAATAAAAGCGATATTCCACTAATATTTCTGTTTACATGCAGACGTGAACTTTTTCCCAGTTTTCCATTGGTGGAGGACTTGTTGGACCGGGCGATCACAGCGTCCCTCTTTCATTCCTTCAACCATCTTCTTGAAAAGGTCGGCGCTGCGATGTTTTTGCATATCCTAAAACATGTTGATATCCAAGTCTTTCATGATGATTGAAAGTAGCTGTGTTTTTCCTTCTTTTCTTTTGCCATGCATCTTTACCACAGCCCTTTAAACTGTTGGCTGGTTGGTTTGTGAACAAAAACCACAGCAACACACAGAGAAAACAGTATTATAAACCCTGATTGAGAAGCAGATTCTAAATGCATTGCATTCAAAAAATGCTTTATAAACCCAAATAATACCGGCAAATAAAAACTGGAAAATACTATTTGTAAAAGGTCATATTCGGAATATCCAATCAGAATATGCTGTCACATATTTTTTTTTTATTAAATATCGTCATATTTAGAAAATTTGTGGCATTTTAGTGTGCATGTAGACATTCTTTCTGTAGATCTCAGCTTATCCATTGGTGATTAAATGTTATCACAACTGGAAGCAACATTACAAAAATAACATTCAGGTTGTAAAAAACTGTAATTATCCTTTTATTCTTAAAGTTATATGTAGAGTATATGACAATGGGAGGATTTAAATGCAAGATGATAAGACCAGGGGGAAACGTCAAGCCTAATGTTAACTGAGAAATGGCCCTTTTCTGGGACCATGAAAATCTGCAGCAAATCACAGGTGAACACGGAGTAGTTTTCAGATTGCTTGTACCTGAAGTGTAGTTCTCGTTAGGCCTCGAAGGTTAAACGGGGCACCGTTTGAAATCTTCATTTCAAATGATTAACAGAAGTATATATACAGTATTTACAAAATGTATGAACAAAATAAAAAAATTAAATATACAACATAGAAAACTAAACTAAATTTCAACACAACACTTGACCCATTTAAAAAGGGAGCGGTAGAAACCCTTGGCTCATCCAACAGATCCTTCGCAGTCTTTACAACATTAAATCCCATTCAAACAAGAGAAGTCAAACAGACCATTATAAATAATACAAAAATACTGCTCCAATTTACATCTTACTTTATGTAGACATTAAGGAAGGAAAAATAAACAAAACAAAAGCAGGCAGCAGTAACGTCACTCCCCACTTCTGTACTTATCACTTTGTGTGATCGATTCATTCGAGACTGAGTCAATATTGATGAGGCCAGTTTCCTCTTGGTGAGGGCAGTGTGAGGATCATCCCCATGCAAAGTGGAGTGTTAGCATGGAGCACAGGAGCTGATGGTGACACATGGATGCTTTTGGTAACTTTTGGATGTTTAAGCAGAGCAACAAGCCAATTTCCAAAAAGGATTCTGAATTACTTTATTGTTACGATGATGATGAAGATGATGATGCAAAGGAATTGATTGAGTCTATGTAACAAGGCAGTTTTTCTGTGATATAGTTTTGGCTGATTTTCTAACATTATTGCTACGGTCACCTAGCTCTTATTTATGAGGTCACAGCATATAAAAATGGTAAAACACTATAAATGTTGGTAAAACTGCCAGTCAACATGTTCTCAAACTTCTCCTGTTATCATGACCTCCAGGGTTGACCCCTCCCATCGCTGTGATCACAGTCAAACAGCTGGCTTCATGCCAGCACTGTTCTGGCGAGGGAGAATGCACAATTAATTTATTGTACCAGATATAGCTATAAAGTCATCTGTAGTCCCGGAATTACCAAACTAGTATTTTGTAATACTTTGATATGAAGGAGCCCCACGGTGCTATCCACCATACCTCCATTCGTTCCATCCGTTAATCTTATTGCTCATGTGATCTATTCACTTATTTGGCTCCTAAAATGATTTGTAACTCAGAATCCATTACTGGCTGCTCCGAAGAGTCATTATATTCAGTTTGTCTAAGAATAGGAAATTATGTACAACAACAGATTCTGAATACCAGAGTTTACAGCTGATCCTGAAGCATGGAAACTAATTCAAAGGTTCATGAAGGTTTTGGAAACGGTAACACTTTTTAATAACCATTAATAGATACTAAATTGATATTAAATAAATCTTTAGTTAATTGTCACTCTGTTAGCAAACAATGCAATTATAAATAATGTTTACTACTTAATAATAGTGCTGTAAATTAACAGTTTATTGTTACACAAATTATATATCCCTCACGTACTATATTAGGTATTGGGTAATGATTAAAAAAACATTTTTAAGACATCTATAAACATTACATAGATGACATATAGAACACTTTGTTGGTCTGTAAACCGTCTATAAACAGTGGATGGTTATTATAAAGTTGCAACAGATGACTGTTATACCTTGTTAACTAGTGAAATACTTTGTAAACATCCATAAACATTATCCGTCTGGCTATTTTAAAGTTGCAACTGATGTTTTTCATAGTTAGTAATTAGTTACTAAGTGCTCTGTTAATCCATGATACATTTTCTGCCCTTCATTAAATAAGTAACCCTTTACTATGGAATGTTTATAGATGTTTTAAAAATGGTTTCTCATTCATTACCTGATACCTAAGATAGTAAATGAGGGATATAATGTGTGTAACAATAAACTGTTCATTTACAGCACTACTATTATTAGTAAACATTATCAATTATAATGCCATTGTTTGTTAACAGTAAAATGACGGTTTGCTAAAAGTTAAATGACAATTAACAAAAAATTAATTAACTATCAATTTTAATGATGGTTATTATAAAGTTTTACCAAAAGGATATTTGAATGGGTTTATAATGTTTGTAGCTGTTGTGCAAAGGGAGGCCAAACAGCGAGGAAAGGTACTGAATATTAATAGTCTGTTTTGCTTTTTAAGTGCAGTTAATATTTTACACAGAGTACCAGTAAAAAGAATCACCTACATGGTTCCTTTATTATGTGCCTGTGAGTGTTTGACTTGTGAACATGTATCTAAATACCTGATTGCTTTGTTGTTTCTTCTATTCAGCTTCCTTAAAAACTTCAATAACATTTTTGCATCTTTGCTTTCTGCTGCCGAGTGGGTGTCAACTCACCTTCAAGCTAAGTCCATTAAACAGAATCGGTAGTTAATTTGCTCACGAAAAGGCAATCTCTCATTTCATTAAGGCTTATGCTTCCCATTAGACTTCCGTCCAGACATTGTCAAAGTATTTCTGAGATCTTCTTCCTGAATGGCTTGGATTGAAAGTGAGTTGGAGCCAGCCCCTCTCTGCAGTGTTTCACCTATCTCTGCTGTGTTTGTGATTCCCATGTAGATCTCTGGCATGAGATTGTTTCAATCTCCGATCTTTTTGCAGTTGCGTGTAAAAAGTAGGGGCCAGAGAGGTTTGAAAGTGACCCTTGTACGAGGCTATAACCTGGAGTCACTCTGGCTCTGTCTCTTACAGAACAAAGTGGAGGAGCTAAACCAGCGACTGAGGCAAGCAATTGATGGTCAGTCTGTCATGTTACTGAGAATGACATGTCTCTTATACATAGACTGTAAAAAAAATGGACGTAGCATCCGTGATGTCAGTCATTGGTTTGAGGGCTGCTGTTTTGAACCCTTCTGATAGAGGTGTCGCCATCTTAGTTTGAAATCAAAGGTTAAGATTTTTGACAAGAGAGTGGAGTGGGGGAGAATGACGCGGCCAAGCCAGTGTTGCAATAGCGCTGCGCTAAGCTAAACGCTAAAGGGTCAAATTTGCAAATGTTCAAAGCAAGTCATCCAGAAAATCCGCTAACTTTGCCATAAGTTACCAGCTAACACCAAAACTAGCTAGTTTGGTTGGCAGCATGCTGAACCGGATCTTTTTAGGTGACCAAAATGTCCCAGTTAACTTTGCTGTAATGTAAACACACAGTGATGTCAAAGTTTGAGACGAAAATACAGACAAAAAAAAGTTGACATATATTCTAATGTCCCCAGTGTTAGCATTGTTAGCATTACTTATCCTCTGTCCTGATTGACAGGTCCTAAAAAATACCCTGTTTTACCCTCGATTTTAGAATAAATGGGAGCATCATTTACTTTATGGACATCAAATCAGAATGCAGCTTTAAGGAGTCTCTCCCTGCTGGAGGTTAGAGAGAATGCAGATTTAAGGAGTCTCCCCCCTACTGGAGGTTAGAGAGAATGCTGATTTAAGGAGCTTCAGTTTTGGCTTCACTTCTCAGACCTGGAAGTTTGTCCATTATTTTTACAGTCTATGCTCTCATACAGTCAATACAGTAACTGAGATAAGGAATTATAAATACAGTAAAGGATCCACCATGACCTAAGTAAACCTGCATCATGAACCTTTGCATTCTCATGGATTTTTGCTTTCACAAATTGCATTTGGTTCACTTCGGTGTAAACTTGTGGTGTTCCACACCTGCACTGTGTCCCTCTGTGCTCTTCCTCTCAGACAGCAGGAACCTGCCGTACGGTCGGCCTGCCGTACTCTTCCGTACCAAATACTCCATCCTCCACCACAGTGACTTCATCAGCGGCTACTGCGAGTCTCTCTCCATGCCGCTCTGGACATCCTACTCCGTCAGCAGACAGGTACTCCTCATGTGCTGCTCAAATTTATTGTGAATATTTACTGTAGGCAAACCACCTGAAAAACATTTAGACAACAGTATGGCAGTCACCTAGGGAATAGATTGATTCATCAGTATGATCGTTAGTTTAAAAACATATTGAAGAATTTATGGTCCAGAACCAGCCTAAAAAACTCACTTTATCTTTTGAACATTGGCCCCACAGACATAGCTACACACAGATTAGACTAAAGATTTCTTAACAGATACAGTGGTGGGAAAAAGTGTTTGCCCCCTTCCTCATTTCCTGT
>NC_048412.1:1684542-1684710 GCF_013103735.1 Etheostoma cragini | reverse complement strand
GTGGCGAGTGGCGGGCCGCCCAAAATTACCCCAAGAGCGCAGCGACGACTCATCCAAGAGGTCACAAAAGACCCCACAACAACGTCCAAAAAACTGCAGGCCTCACTCGCCTCAGTTAAGGTCAGCGTTCATGCCTCCACCATCAGGAAAAGACTGGGCAAAAATGGC
>NC_048412.1:1657607-1684442 GCF_013103735.1 Etheostoma cragini | reverse complement strand
GGAATACGTTTGATAAAGATATTTCTGACTCATTTCTGACAGTGGTTCCCGAACTTTTTCACATGAAGGACCCCTAAACAGAGACAGAGGAAGGGGACGGAGATCTGGCGGCTCTTCCGGCAGCACCGAACAATCCCAGAAATGAAAAGTCTTAGATATAGGCTGACCTGTGTCCTCTGTGTGTGTGTTTGTGTGTGTGTGTAGGTTGAAGTTTCCCCACTGCCTGAAGCACTGTCTAACTGTGTGCGAGCTGACAGCAGAGTCCCTCCAGCCTACAGTCAGTCCTGTACCAACTACAGATCCGACAGACAGATCAGCTACGCCTTCCTGTTCCCGCCACGTGAGTCCACACACACACACACACACACACACACACTGTCACACAATCCAATCAATATTTTGCATGTTCATTTTCACGTTAAATTGATAATTTGGCGTCATGGAGTGTTATTTAGACAAATAAGTATGGCTCCAATACATGTGATGATATTTTGATTTAGGATTTTTACACTTCATGATCAATTAGTCCATATAGAAAATAAAAGATATGATTGACTGTAGAAATAATAATTAGTTACTCGGATAGAGGGCAGCGACTAGCGATTATTTTCTTCGTCAGTGAATGCGGGGATAATTTCCTGGATGAACGGATTAGTTGTTTGTTATCTAAAATGTCAGAAAATGGTGAGTTTACTGACACCAAGAAGAGACGAAACTAGAGAAGATTCTCATTAACAAGCTGACGTCACACAAGTTTGACTCAACCTTTTTTAATTGATTATCAAAATAGATTAAGTTAATAGTTGACATCTAATTGATTTATCTTTAAAACTGTACTTTGACTAATTAGCTTATAGTATTAAAGTTTTTCCACTGGTAACACAACTTCTGCTGGCTGTTTCATGTTTTTTCTAGTCTTATCATTCATATCTGGTATAATATCACTGAGATCTAACAACTTAACTACACCAGGAATGGTTTTTAATCATGTTTCATTATTTTCTTTATTAACAGAGTTATCCTCAGCCATAGACAAAAAATATGATGCTGTCCTCATCACCAACACTGTTCCCATGTATCCTGCGTTCAAAAGTAAGTCCGTCAGTGATTAGAAGATTGTTCAAGATGTCTGGAGTCCTGTTGAGACATTGGGCTTTTACCAAATTTTAGCCAAACTGCTAACGGGATGCAATCACTGCATAACATCCCATCTTTCCTGTATCACTCTCATTTTCCCTCTCCGTCTGTCTCTGTGCTCCCACTCTCCTCCACCTCTTTCCCTCAGGAATATGGAGTTACTTCCAGAGAGCACTGGTGAAGAAATACGCCACGGAGAGAAACGGCGTGAATGTGCTTGTTGGACCCGTATTTGACTACGACTATGATGGTGTCAGAGACTCGGCTGAAAAGATAAAAGAGTAATCATATTAATAACTTTTCTTTGTCTCTGCATTGGCTTTCTAACTTGCGGTGGATTTCTGAGGACTATGGTTACCTGGTCCTCAGATCTCTGCAGGGTAAATCCAGACAGCTAGCTAGACTATCTGTTCAATCTGAGGACTACGGTTACCTGGTCCTCAGATGTCTGCAGGGTAAATCCAGACAGCTAGCTAGACTATCTGTCCAATCTGAGGACTATGGTTACCTGGTCCTCAGATCTCTGCAGGGTAAATCCAGACAGCTAGCTAGACTATCTGTCCAATCTGAGGACTACGGTTACCTGGTCCTCAGATCTCTGCAGGGTAAATCCAGACAGCTAGCTAGACCATCTGTCTAATCTGAGTTTTCTGTTGACGACTAAAACTACTTCTGAACGTACACGTGTTCCACCAAAACTACTTCCTTTCTGAGACTACTAACAGAGGAACCGTTTCCGTCCAGAGGTTAGCCCCGCCCAGGATGATTGTTATTGGTTTAAAGAAATGCCAATAAATCAGACCAATAAAAGGTCTGGCAATGCAAGACTAGAAAACATTTACCATTCCTACTGATCAAGTTTAAATTGATGCTCTTTGTTCTCATGATCAGATCATTATTATTACACTGATCACAGCATTGTATATAAAGATAATGCTTTATATAAAAGTTAGAGCTCAAGTCTTTTGTTGGACCTTCATTGCAGGTATGTGAGTGGGACATTACCCGTCCCCACGCACTACTTCGTGGTCCTGACCAGCTGCTTAGACTTCACTCAGGCCGCAGACGGGTGTAGCGGGCCGCTGAGCAGTGCTGCCTTCATCCTGCCACACAGAGCCAGCAACGACGAGACCTGCAACGTAAGGAACAACTGGAAATCACATTTAATTACCACTCACATAGAAAAACATGAACAGTTTGCATTATCTTTTCACCTGAATACAGAAGACAATCTAAATAAACTGATTGAATGTCCAAAAAAAGATTTGATGGTAAAAAACTAAATCACATATTTCAGTATTTAATTTGAACGTATTTAAATGTAAACAGGGTGCAAGCTGTAAATGATAATTGAGAAAAATTCCGATGCAACGCTTGAGAGATAGGATTATTAGAATAGGATGAGAAGATTGATATCATTCCCATGTCTGTGTCAGAATGCAGTTAGCCTAGCTTAGCGTAGTTGGGAAACAGCTAGCCTGGCTCTGTCCAAGGTACAAAAAGAACCAACACGATTTCCATCTTTGATTTTTGGGGGAAGTTATGTGTTGGAACTATTTTCTTGACAAACAAAAGTTTGCACTTCTGTGCAGTGTCCCCAGATACAGTCAGTGAGCATGTGTCTGTACAGCAAACCTGGCAACCTCACTGCAAAAACACGACAATCCCGATAGTCACCGTGGTTTGCTATGAAACTCCAGACTGTAGTTTTACATTTCTGCCGGTGTGCACATCAAGCAAACTACATCCAACATGTCTCTGAGTGAGCATTTGGTCCGTGTCAGTTAGGCTACCTGATTCCCCATGGTTCCATCTTTTTACTAAGCTAGGCTCACCACTTCCTGACTCCAGCTCTGCCCTTCACACACAAACATGAGAGTGGTGTTGATTTTCTCATCTCCCTCTCAGGACAATGTGAACTATGTTCCTTCAAAGCCAAATCTCTCTGAGGGTTACCAGTGCTAATGGTTGTGTGCTCCCGCAGAGCTTGGAGGACGAGTCTTTCTGGGTGGAGGACCTGATGAAGATGCACACAGCTCGAGTCCGAGACGTGGAGATCCTGACGGGCTTGGATCTGTACCGCAGAACAACCCGGAACTACGCCGAAATCCTCTCGCTAAAGACCTACATGCACACGTACGAGAGTGAGATCTGACGTCCGCTGGCTCTGTTCACGTTAATCAACCGTGGTGGATACATGTGGTACAAGGAGGAGATGTGATCATCTCTGTTACACTCTCGCTGGACTTTGGCGGCTGAATGCAGCTGCATGATCACTGAGCATTTGGTTTAATCTCATTCATTCCATCCATGAAGATCCAGCTTTAACACCACTGAGCTACTAGCTGTACAGTACTGTCCACTTTATTCTGTTCAGCAGTAGGAAAATATAGAGACATGACGGGTACTCAAATTCAATGAAATCACATTAAACTAAAAACTCCACATCAGAAACACCATTACCTACATACAGTATTATTCTGGCAGACTCAGTGCTTAGTTCGTCTTACTTTAGTATGCAGTTTCTATAAGCAAAGGGTGTATATATACTGCAGATTAACGGCTGAATTGAATCTATACCAGTTATTTTGTGCCATAACTTGTAAATATCAGACAGGTCATTAATGGTCTGCCCTCTGAGCTGACTCATTATTACACTTTGTTCTCATTATGTTCAGTGATTAACAAGAAGTTGTCTTTATTTTTTGAATGAAATGATAATGAAATGTTGTGTGTGTACAGTGTGTAAATGTTGAATTCAAGATATTTTCTTAGTGTGTGTGTGTGTGTGTGTGTGTGTGTGTGTGTGCGCGCGGTTGTGCGTTGTGGTTTTGAATTTTTGTTTTGTGCACAAAAACAATAATGTCAATGATAATGAATTCTTAATGTATTCCCTAAAACATTTTCCACCTGTGAGACCTATTTATGCTTTATGCTTATGATGACATGCTTATGCCATCAGAATAAACCAGTGTTTTTACTAAAAAGAAACAAGTTAGTCCAGCTGTGTTTTAGTCCTTCTTCCAGCTGTGGGCTGCACCCTGTGGATACCTGGGTACTCAGCAGTAGTCAAGCGTCTGCGAAGGATCTGTCCCTCTATCCTGGACTGCCCCCCGATGGACTCTGGTAGAAGTCCCATTTTAGATGTGAGCTCAGGCGGTTTCACTCAAAACAAGAAAAATGTGTTTTCTGAAAACAACTGTGTGACTCTTGAGAACAGCGGTGACTCAGTGCTAAGCCGTCACACAGCAATGGTGGAAAGGGAGAGGAAAGGTGGAATCAATAAGCGTTTGGGTCAATAATAAGATAATAATCATAGTAGATACTCTACTCTGTATTTTATGGAAGAGGATTTGGGCCAATGAGAAAACTGTATGAGTTTCATATTTTAACATTGGCCCTAATCCTCTTCAGTAGTGTTCCTATCTGTCTGCAGTGTCTGCAGCCACACCTGCACCACCCGATGGCTCTATGTATAGATATCTGTAAATATAAATATGTACATCTTTATGTTTTTCCATTCCGGGTCCTTTTGTAATATTTATATTCTGGTCACACTTCAATATAATTTGTATCCGAGTTATTTACTTTTGCTATATTATTTAAATACACATTATTCTAATTAAATTAATTTCACGTCACTTACTTACATTGCAATATTTTTTATACCATGGCCACCTAACTTTACTTTAAAATAATTTTCAAATAATACCACTTTACATTCATTCAGGACTTCTTGCACATTATCTGCTTGCCTGTTGTGTGCTGGTTTGCTTTTTACTGTGGAAAACTGCCGCTGTCACAAGGGAAGTCCCCCATTGATGGATGAAGTAATTATTATCTGATTTAATCTGATATCTGAGGATGCATCAGACACAAACAAGCCATACAAAGATGAAACCAAACCATCATCATAACAATAATGGCCTATGACTGCTACCTCTAATCGGGAAATCGCAGCTAAAGAATGATTTGAGATGAGGATATAAACCTTGTAAATTGAAAATATTTGGGAAAATGAACTTACTTGGAATAATTTATATACTTCTCATCTTCTCTTTATCTTGCATTTACCTTAATCCAAAAAATCCTGGATCATTTTTCCCTGGTTTATAGTTCAAATTAGTCCAAATAGGACTGAAGCATTAGCAGGAACTTAAAATTCAAATATGTTTTTAACTGTGCAGTTTAGTGCATTTCTCACTTTTTTCTCGCCATAAAAACCAACCTGCTAAAATGTAACAACCTTTAATATTGTTTTTAATAACAAATGAAATATCAGCTGTCATGATTTAACTTGTGTTTGAGAATTTCAAAAAGAATGACACACAGTTGGAATATTCTAGAGGACACATTGGGTTCTATGCCTTTGTGAGGTCACTTGTAAGATGGGAACGCTGAGGGAAGGTTACACACACACGTGCTTCAACTGGAAATAATAAGACTTGTCCTTAAAAATGTCCTTGCCATGCAGAGAGAAAGAGGATTTCGAGGTTCAACAGAATGACATCCTGTCTGGTGAATCCTGTTTGTACCTGGTGCAGAATGTGAAGGGAGAGGGGAGCTTTGGGAAAGTGGCCTGCTGTCTAAAGTTAGACACAATGGAGAATGTGGCAGTCAAGATCGTAAAAAAACATTTCACCTGGGCTGGTAAAAACGAGGAATCTGCTTTTAAACACATCTGTATCCTCGACCTAAACAAGAGCAACGTGGTGAAATTTTTGGAATCCTTTATGCACAGAGGCCACATGTGTCTGGTTCTGGAAATACTGGACACAACGCTGCATAACCTGATGAGAGAAAGGGGCCAAAGGCCACTGTGTGTGTCTGAGATCAGGGTGATCTCTCAGCAGATGCTGGTGGCTCTGAATGCCCTCAGCAGCATCGGCCTGGTGCACACAGACATCAAGCCAGACAATGTGATGCTAGTTAACCACAAGCTGCAGCCCTTCAAGGTCAAACTGATTGACTTTGGTTTGGCTGCTACAGTTCCCAAAATGTTGCCTGGCACCATTCAGGCCCTCGGTTACAGGGCCCCCGAGGTCATCCTGGGCCTCCCATTGGACGAGGCTGTAGACATGTGGTCACTGGGCTGCGTTCTGGCCTTCATGTACCTGGGCAAGCACCTGTATCCAACACACTGCGAATATGAGGGGATGAGAGTGATGGTGCAGATCCAGGGTCAGCCCAGTGATAGCCTCCTCAATGCTGGCCTCCATACCAAGATGTTTTTTAATAAGAAAAAAGACTCTTCAAAGCAGGTATGGAGGCTGAATACGGGAAGTGAATACGCGCTTGCAACAGGCAAGAACACCCAACAAAGCAGGACCAAGTTCAACAGGTACACTTGTGTGGGTGACATGACAAAGGACCACCAGAAGCCAAAAACAGTCACTGAGCACGAGGACACGCAGGCTTTTTTAAGCCTCCTCAAACGGATGCTGTGTGTGGATTCTGCCACCAGGATCAGACCCGTTAAAGCTCTGAGGCACCGCTTCATCACAATGGCACACTTTCCAAGAGACGCTGACCCAGACCCTTATGTGAAGTCATCCCGCATGCACATGACAGTGTTACCACCACAGGTGGTGGACTCCCCGGTTGAAATCCACAGCTTTGTACGCTCCAGTGACGGTTCCCACCATGGAGCAGCCAGCTCCAGCTCCCATACCTCAGCTGATGTTGATGACAGACCAGCTGCCTCAGGTGCTGGTAATAAAACTAGGCCTGTCCCTGCTTGTCCCAATGAGGCCAACAGTGGCTTTGGATGTATCCTCTGGATGACCAGGTGCTTCTGCTGTGTGGATGTGATAGAGTGACATTGTGAATGAATCCACAACGAGAAAGTCCTCACACTCACACACCTTAACGAAAAATAAAGTCATATATTGGGGTCAGAGGTGTCAAAGTATTTACCTTCAGTACTCAGGTAGAAGTATAGATACTAGGGTTTGAAAAGGCTTCTGTAGAAGCTGAAGTATCACCTCAAGCAAAAGTGTAAAAGTACTGGTTTCAAAACTGTATGTAATGTATATGTAATGTAAATATAATGTATTATTAAAATGTTAATGTTGAAACATTTGGGATGCACCTGTTTAGCTGCATTTATGCTCATTGAAAATGAATGCATTTCTAATGCAATGACATTAAAGAAGCAAAAATGTGTACTAGTGACGTGTGTATCAAGGACAGGAAGATATGTGACTCGTTGCCTAGAAGTATTGTAATTGCAAAAAGTCAAACTTTAGCGGCATGTTATTAACAGTCTTCACTGGAATGTAGATGTACATCCACTCTCAGCTGCAGGAATCTGTGAGGCCAACAGACTCACTCTACCCGGATGACACCGTTTATCTGGATGGGGCTACATTTATTTGAATGATGACAAGCCGGAATGAAATAGGAGTAACAAGGCTATTGTGTGAAGATGTAAGGAGTAAAAAGTCTGCTGTAAAATACTTACTTCAGCAAAGTATAGATGAGAAGAATTCGTACTTCGTTACTTGACACCTGGGATTGGGTGGGTTACATGTTGCCTGGAAACGCAGCTTTCGAAGCGTTTTCTGCTAAGCATGTTTGAGACGTTAACGTGGCTCCCGTGAAATCCAATCCCTGCTCTGCCAGTCGTTAGAGCGCATTGTCGCAGTCAACCTACGGGGGGTGCTGGTATAGACGGTTAAAGAAAGCAACTGGCAGGCTTTCCAACACAACCTTTAAGCAAATACCACGACATAGACACGCGTAATCAAATTACTCAGTGAAATAGAAGTTTAAAATATACTACATTTTTGTGTGTACATGAAAGCAGCACGGTCGTCACAGTGTTGGGAGAACTGAGCGATGACGCGGTGCTTCTGTTCGGAATACTTTCACTTCCTCGAGGAGAAAGAAGAGAAGTAACAGACATGGTAGCGAGCACGAGTAACTTTTTAACACTTGGGTTTCACTTTGGAGCGTTTACAGCGTAGGAATGACGGGTTACTTACAACATATAGACGCAACACAATGGTAGGGTTATTTGACCTATTCTGTGTATATATATTCATTTAATTGATTAATATTAACGGTCTATGGTAGTTTAGCTAGCATGGTGTCCCTCTGGACTGGGCTAACCCAGTTAACTTTGCCTACAGCTTTCCTCTGGCCGGATAACAAACAGAGGAAAATACTACCTACCTTTTGCATTTTTTACAGTTTCCCTGTGTGTTATGACGTATTTATTTCTGACGTAAGCTTTTTTCACTTTCAATGGTAAGAATATGTGGAGCATATTTTGCGACAGTTGACAGAGGAGAGCCACTGGGAGTTGTAGTTAGTTGTAGTTGTGTGATTCATGTGTGTGTTATGTGGACTGGGCGTTATCTCATCCAAATTAATTAACCTTATTAAACTGGATGGGCCTGTCGCAGCAGCTTTCTGACAACTTTCAATCTAAGTATTTCTTTTGGAACAGTAATAATACCACTTAGTTACTGTCATTAAAGGTGCAGTAGGTACGCCTTCTAAAACTATCTTTCTGTCATATCTGCTAAAACTGCCCTCTGTTGGAGTAGAACTGCACGAAGCCGTTCGGCTCCTCTGGCTCCACCTACAGCCTGTAGTGCGACTTGCAAAAATCCGACGCTCCCTGTTCAGATGCACCAATCAAGGCCGGGAGGGTGCCTAACTGCATGTCAATCACTGCTCATTCTCCCTTGTGGGGGGAGGGGTGTAGGAGACCGTTTTGGGCATTAGGAGAGACTGAGAAGTTGTCAATATTCCCATTTTTTGGCTAAGTCCTGAATCTTCCCAATCCTCCCTACTGCACCTTTAAGTAGAATTTTCACGTATCTGAACTTTACTTATGTATTTTCATTTATGTCATTAGAAACTTTTACTCCACTATTTTCCTAAATAAAATGTATAATTTTACTCTACTACATTTTGTCACCCGTTACTTACAGGTAATGTTTTCGTACGTATCTGGGATGATCAGTGTATGTTGGAAGATGTCCACCATGGTGGCCGGTCTAAAGTCGGATTCTAGAGAGAGTCAGACAAGATAAAGGGCTCACAGTACAGTTTATTTGTCTTGGCGTCTGTAATCCCACACAGGTGACTGTTGTGCAGCAGACATGGGTCAGATAGAAGAAGCCCAGGTGTCGTGCCTCAACACCCTCACCTACCACCGAGAGCTGCTGGTGTCCAGGCTGAGGAGCGTTCAGTGCGTCCTGGACAACCTGTTGGCCACTGGCTTCGTCTGTGATGAAGAAGTTGAGACCGTACAGCGAACCGTCACCAAGCCAGAGCAGGCAGGAAAACACATCTCTCTGTAAAACATCCCAAAATCAAAAGCTATGTTTGTGAATTCTTTTCTCACCAACACAGATGTTCTGTCCTGCAATTGTTTTCTAGGTGCGCAAAATCCTGGAGCTGGTCCAATGCAAAGGGGAGGAGGCCTGTGAATACTTTATTTACATCCTTTATAAAGTATGTGACGCATACATAGACCTGCAGCCATGGCTGAAGGAGATCAACTACAACCCGAGGAGGGATGTTACACTGACAGTGGTTAACACAGATCCTAGTAAGTCTTACCAATCCTGTTTTGTGTAATTATTAGGATTAAAAACACTTGTTATGCAAAACATAGTTTAATATTCAGTGATCACGCGATATAACAGGATGTAGTTTCTATAAACACCATAGACACAGACACAGCTTTATGGAGTCTCCCCCTGCTGGAGGTTAGAGAGAATGCAGCTTTAAGGAGCTTTGACATATTCAGTAACTGACTCTGTACCTCTTCAGTCAGCAGGTACTGTGAGAAGCTGAGGCGAGAGATGATCCGGGACACGTGCTTCATCATGTCATACGGCCAGCGAGAGGAGAGCCGCCTGGAGGATCTCTACACTGACACACTGATGGAACTGTTGAACGACAGCAATGAGAGTTTGGGCTTCTTAGAGAGTCTGGACCAGCTCCTAGGAAACCAAGCAGTCTTCAACACCCAAGGGGAAACCATCTATGTGATGGGGGATGCCGGTGTGGGCAAATCCATCCTCCTGCAGAAGCTCCAGAACCTCTGGGCCAAGAAAGAGCTGCAGACAGACGCCATCTTCTTCTTTAAGTTCCGCTGTAGGATGTTCAACATCATCAAGGACACAGAACAGATCTCCCTCCAAGACCTTTTGTTCAAATACAACTGCTTCCCAGATCAAGATCCAGACCAGGAGGTGTTTGACTACATCCTGCGCTTCCCGGAGAAGGTTCTTTTTACATTCGATGGCTACGATGAGATTCAGATGAATGACCTGATGAATGTTGCTGAAGTGGTGTCTCCAGAAGCCAAGGCACACCCCCTCCAGCTGCTCGTCAGCTTGCTTTGTGGGAAACTGCTCCAGGGCTCCCATAAGGTGCTGACGGCCCGGACAGGGACCGAGATCCAGAGTAGGGTGATCAGGAAGAAGGTGGCTCTGCGTGGCTTCTCCCCTACTCATCTGAAGACCTACATCAATCTGCACTTCAAGGCGCAGGAGCACCGAGAGCTGGTGTCAGTCCAGCTGGATGCTAGCCCCCACCTGTGCGGCCTCTGCTCCACCCCGCTCTTCTGCTGGATTGTGTTCAAGAGCTTTAGGCACCTGCACACCATGCATGACAGCTTCCATCTGCCTGAAACCGGCATCACCCTCACGGACATCTTCCTTCTGCTGTCTGAGGTGTTCCTCAGCCGCTCCGCCTCGCCTGCACCGTCTCTGCTGAAGAGAAGCACTCGCTGTGCCTCGGACACCTTCAAAGCCGGGCTCCGGCCTCTCGCAGCATTTGCCAAACTAGCACTTCAGGTTTTGGATAGAGGTAGCTTCATTTGCAGCCAAGAGGAGATCACCGCGTGCGGCTTGACGGAGGAGGACCTGACCCTGGGCTTTCTCCGACCCGTCAGTGAGTACGATGCCAGTGAAGGCCCTGCTAGATTTGAAGTCCTTCATATCACCCTCCAGTCTTTTCTGGCGGCATTTGCTCTGGTGTTGGATGAGCAGGCTCCTGCCAGCTCCATCCTCAAGTACTTCACCGTGTGCAGCAGGAAAAGAGATCGGTCCTGTCTGCCTTTTGACTTCTGCATCGGTGGCTCCTCAAAGTCCAGTGAAAAGCATCCATTTGCAACTAATGACCACCTTCAGTTCACCAATCTGTTCCTGTGTGGACTGCTGTCCAAGGCTCACAGCGGCCTGATGGAGCATCTGGTGTCTCCTGTGTTATTAAAGAAAAAACGGGCCTTACTGAAGTCCTACCTTTCCACCAGTGTAAAGTCCCACCTCCACGGCTTACCCCACTACAACGGCGAAGAGGGCAGGAAAGTTCATGTTCTGCCCAACTTCCTGTGGATGCTGAGGTGCATCTTTGAGACAGGGAGCAAAGACATTGCTCAGATCACAGCAAAAGGCATCACCGCGGGCTTAATCAAGCTGGGCTACTGTAACGTGTACTCGGGGGACTGCACGGCCCTGAATTTTGTGCTGCAGCATCGGCAGAAGCTGCTGGGCCTCGACATGGACAACAACAACATCAGCGACTATGGAGTGATGCAGCTGAGGCCCTCCTTCAGTAAGATGACCATAGTGAGGTAAAAACTGCAAACCTGTTTCAAACTGCCTTCTAATCTCCGTCATGGTGTCTGGAAGTCATCTAACCGCAGATTGTCTTCAGATTGTGTGTCAACCAGCTGTCTGACAGCAGCATGGAGGTCCTGGCAGAGGAGCTGTGTAAGCACAAAGTGGTGGAGGTCTTGGGGTGAGTAAGATACATGTGTACCAGAGCTGTAAGAAAGTAAATGTGCCATTACAACAAGAATACAATAAGTACATCTCAGATCCGTCATCTACGTCTTAGTTTTTGGATATACTAATATCCTAATATGATAAGCGCTTTCGTTTCCTGGTTGTGATGTAATTTCGAAACTCGACCGACTGTTCTAGCTGTTTAGTCCAGTTGTTCCAAACCTAGGGGTCGGGTCCCTCCCAAGGGTCACCACATTAATCGCAGGGGTCAGATAAGAGGTCATGATTAATGGGAGACAGATGAAGAAGTTTAGCTGTTGTGTTGATTTCTTGGAGATTTTTCTAGTTGTTCAGTAACGGCTAACTCACAGACATCTGAAACGGGGTCAAAACCACCACTGGTTTAATCTTTAAAATGCCTTGTCTTTTTAAAATTACCATGTGCTTTTTATTTAAAATTTTAATCAGAAAAGTAACGAGCCACTGTAGCTGGGATATAATTTGGTTACCCTCTAAACTATCCAAACTGAATGCAGTAATGAATGTAGGTCGACACAAACGTCCAGTCTGAGTCTTCCCACTTTTTCATAGATATATTCTGGAGATATAATCTCAGTAGGTTAGGAGGACTTCATGTTGCTGGATTGAAAGCTCATTCCTGACTTTTGGAAAACACACTGACTTGATGTGTTGGTTGCTAGGTTACCTAACTGTTTTTGTGGCTACACAAATGCCAACTAGGAAGTATAGTAGGTTACTTCCTTAACAATTGTTAGTGTTTCACAGAGTCAAATTGTGCTTTGTGTTTCTGAGTGTGAACCACAATCTTTTGCCTTTACGTTTGTATTTGTGTCCTCAGGCTTTACAACAACCACATCACAGATGTTGGAGCCAAGCTGGTTGCTCAGATCGTTGAGAAATGTCCAAAGCTGCGAGTCCTCAAGTACGATTCTAACTTGTACCAATATCAAATTAGAATAATCTAGTAGTAATAATAATGGAAAAGGTAATATCTCGTGGTCCCTTAAATTCATTCCTTAGGTTTGGGAAAAACAGGATCACTAGTGTTGGTGGGAGGTTTTTGGCCAGCGCCATTCAGAGGAGCACCTCTATCTTTGATGTGGGGTAAGACTTGTTTGCTGTTTAGATCACTTAGAGTGTGTGTGTGTGTGTGTGTGTGTGTGTGTGTGTAGTTTTAGATCACTTAATGCAAGATGTAGTTGTCATAAAAGCACTGGGAGCAACTAGAGATGATTAATGGAGGCATGTTTCAGATGGTGACAAAAAAATGTTTTATCACACAAACCAAGATGTTATTTAAAAATATATATATGCATTATTTACATGTGCCATGATGATGTAACCCAAATTTGCCAAACCCTTAGAATCCATCTAAGATAAATTCTCCGAGCGTTCTGGGCTAACTTGATTAAATCAAAACCTGTCGGTGAATAGTGTTAAATTAGAGATGACTCTTATCTTGATGGACATGTGTGTGTGTTTTAACGAGACATTAAAGCATGAAAACATGTTTAATGAATTATTTCTAATAAGAGTAAGTAAGGCGGGCCCTGTAAGTTGCATCATGCTTCCTGATGTGGCTCAGACTAGGGTTTTGATGTGTTTGCTTGCAGGATGTGGGGGAACAGCATCGGCGATGAGGGAGCAGAAGCATTTGCGGAAGCTTTGAGGCACCACCCGAGTCTGACCAACCTCAGGTGAGAGGCAGCTATAGAGACAATAAAGACCCGCTGATTAAACTCATTGATTAAAAGGAGCACTTACTGTGTTTCTGTGTTCCAGTCTCTCAGCCAACAGCATCACATCTAAAGGTGGGAAGTGCCTGGCTGAAGCGCTGAAGGAGAACAACGCCCTCAGGATATTCTGGTAGGCCGGCCGTGCACTTTGAGCTCAGAGATTTCCCAGTTGTACGAGAAGTACTCTGCGTAGAGAATAACCTGTGTGCTGCTGCAGGTTGGTGCAGAATGAGTTGACTGATGAAGCAGCTCCACACTTTGCTCAGTTGGTCCAGGCAAACACAGGTTTATCCCACCTCTGGTAAGAAAACACCATGCATGAACACACTCTGTAGTCACTCATATGCTGTCTCCATGGCCAAGACCTGTTGGATACCCCTGCTCTGACATGGACTGTCTGAAACTCTCCTGCTGTGTTTGGGTGCAGGTTAATCAGCAACCAGTTCACTGTGGATGGGATCAAACTCCTCGCCGAGGCCCTGACTCACAACACAGCGCTCAAAGAAATATGGTGAGGATCAGGTAGTGCTCTTACTCTTCTCTAATGGCCTCCAGATGGTGTGGACCAACCTTTTCTCTAAGACTTCCATCTGTGGTAACACTGAATTTAATCCATTTATCAAAATGATAGAAGATTTTAGAAAAAAAGACATAAAGACTCACAGTTTAGGTGAGACTATGTAACATTACAGCAACAATGTGGTAATTTCATGATAATGCTGAGTACCTAACCTATTATCTGTAAACTGACAGCAATATCTGCTCTTTTATATCTATTTTTTATAAGCTAGTGATTGGAAAGGGGGAAGAGATAGGACGACATGCAGTCAGTTTTACCAACACTAGCCACCAGCACCTCTGATCATACCAGATTAAGTAAAGCCGAAGCTGAAAAACATGTTTTTTTGTCACATTTAACTTTTCATTTGTAGGGAAAGAGTGCGTTATTTCAGAAACAGAAGTTACACGCTCTCACCCTCATGTTGCAGTAATATATTAATGTTCATAGGGAACTTGTAAAACTATAAGAGTTCCTCTGACATTGCATGTATTTCCTTCCTAATGTGGTGTATTTCCTGTTGAAGCCAGATTTTGGGGGATGTGTCATTGTCAATTGCACACCCAAGGGAAAGTATTTCTATTTAAGGTAGGGTAGCTGGTAGGAGGGCAAAGGGGGCTGGCTTTTTAAACATATTTAGTTTTTATAGATATTCAGCAACTATGATCAATATTCCTATCCCAACAACGTTCCAAATGACAATGGGACAGTGTAAAATGGGCTGCTGGTAGTGATGAACTCCCCTCGTCTTTACAGCTCATTGTTTATCTGTCCGACCCACAACTTTACTGTTCTGGTTCACTCTCGTTGCGTTCATCAGGTGACACAAACACAAAGACTCCACATCATGTTGGTCTGTGACTGCTGGCCGGTTATTAAGCAACTGTTTGCTAATAAGTTCATATTATCACCTGTAACCTGTTGATGAAATGTTAAATTTGCTCTGCCCCCACGTGACCAAAAAACAGGTGGATGCATTGGTAATAGTAATACATTAAATGGTGTTATTAATGCAGTTATTACCACAAATAATATCCCACGTTTTCTTCTATTATAAAGGCTGCTGTAGGAACAATATCTACTGTAAAAGCAGTTTGCTGTTGTCATTCTACAGAGTGCTTTTTATTCTTACACCAACCTGTCTGGGTGGGTGCCCCAGCCCTTCATGTTGAACCACACACTGAATTCATGTCAGTGTGGTTATATCCTAAAGGACTTGATAAGCATAAACTGTTACATTGAATGTATTAAATGGTAGTGCATTGGGGATTTGCTGTTAACTGAGATTAGTTACTCAGTGTAGGAGGTGGAGTAATTTGAAAGTGATGGCGTGTGCTCCTGTTCCCACAGTGTGAAGGGAAACCAGCTCTCCGAGGAGGAAGAGAAACAGTTTGTGGAGAAGAGACTGCGGTTCCACTGATGGGCACTCGCGGGAGACGTCCATGTGCTGCTGAGAAATGTCCGTAGGGCACAACAGATCTCATGTTACGTTATGTGATGTTATGTATAAATGAACAGCGTGGTGCATCCTTTCACCTGGCTGCAGGTGCGTGGGCACAGACTGTGTATTGATCACATCAATTATGGTTGATGAAATGTGTCGGGGGTGTTTACCTGAAATCTCGACCAAATATTGGACATTTGACAACCATGACTGTTACAAAACGGGAAGTGATGGCACTGATGAAAAAAGGAAAGAGTTTCTTCCTCATGAACGAGTGTGACCGATGCATGTTTTGAATTGAATGCACAATAACTTTATGAAATGTATTATGACCATTACTACTCGACGGTGCTGGGAGCTGATGGGATGTGTTGCGGTGTACTCCAGTGTGAAGAGTGTTTACTGTGTGTGTGTGTGTGTGTGCGTGTGTGTGATAGCTCTTTGTGCAGAGCTACACAGATACCGTTATATCCAATCCCAATGTGTTCTGTTGCATGACATCAGCGAAGGAATTTCTCCTGAAGGACTCGGGTGACTGGAGCTTAGTTAAATCAACAATTGGTTTATTCTCGCTGATCTGTTTTGCAGTCAGTGTTCCAATAATCTACTGAAATTGACGCACCTAAAGGAAAGGCAGCCAATTAGCAAATGGAATCTGTGCTTTTTTGTTATGGCTATAAGTCCAAATGGCTGCTGTGTCCTGGTTAACATCTTCCAAAGCGACCAGACCCTAGCATACCGGAGAACAATCCCTAATCCTAACGTCTTTTAAAGGGCACTCAGTGACTAATCATTACATTTAAGGGGACTAGCGAGAGACGCATGCAAAAAATAATGGTAGCATATTCCGGGATATGCTGATTTATAGATCTTAGAATGGGTCAAGCTCCAAAAGCATTGGATACTACATCAGTGCATTAGAACGCCCCTGCCTGGTAAATGCCCTAAAACCTAAAGACATTTACATGGTAATCCATGAAGGGCTTCTTTAATTCAACTATCGATTTGGACCAGCAGCACAATCCCGATCAGCCTCTGAAATAAAGGGACTTCTTAACTGAACCTTCACTAAACTCCACGTTTGACGCATTGGTTTTTTGGAGTAAAACACTTCAGGCTGATTAGACTGCACATCAACAACAAGGCATAATAATGCCATGAACACACGAGGATGATTGGTCTCCAAATGTTTCACTTTTCATTTCTTTTTGTATGCAGTTTTACAGACAATAAATGTTTTAAGATATGGAAGTGTGTCATTTATTTTGTCCATTACAGATTGAACAGCACACAATCTCAGTTCCATGTCATTGGATAATGATTGTTGGGGCTCAGAACTGGCAAGAATTAAATTATTAAAACTTTTCCCAAACAAGCTCATAGGGCTAATATTAGGACTGCATCCTCACAGTTTAATTCAAAGAGTAAACATGAAAAGTCATAGTATGGTATGTTAAAAAGTCATAGTGTAGCATATTGAAAAAAGACCATAAAAAAATCATTGTATAGTATGTCGAAAAACTGTTGGAAAACATAAAAGTCATAGTATAGCATGTCAAACAAATCCATGAAAGTCATAATATAGTATGTCAAAAAAATCCATAAAAGGCTAACTATAGTATGTCCAAAAAAAATCCATAAAAGTCATAGTATAGTATGTCGAAAAAAGTCATAAAAGTCATAGTATAGTATTTATAAAAAATCCACAAAAGTCACAATATAGTATGTTGAAAAAAATCTGTAAAAGTCATAATATGGCATGTTGAAAAAGTCAATAAAGGTCCTAGTGTAGTATGTCGAATAAACCCATAAAAGTCATAGTATAGTATGTTGAAAAAAGTCATAGTATAGTGCATAAAACAAAATCATAAAAAGTCATAGTATAGTACATCTAAAAAAAAGTCATAAAAAGTAATAGTATGGTATTGAAAAAAAAAAAGTCATTATAAATCACTAAATGTGATAGTATAGTATGCAAACAAAAATCATAAAACGTTATAGTATATTACATCTAAAAAAGTCATAAAAAAGTCATAGTATAGTGTGTCGATAAAACTCATAAACAGTAATTGTTGGAGCCATTTCATTGGTTGACCAGCGTGTGATGCTGGAGGTGTACAAGTTCATTTAAATGTGGCCTAATTTTGTCAGCTGTGTTGCGCACAGCGAGGTCAGTTTTTTGACCGTGGTTAATCGTGGTTAATCGTGGTTAAGCGGGGTTTAAGTGAAGGATAAGGATTAAAAGAAGACCAGTTATTATGTTTGATTACTTTTGTTTTTACTTTAAAATCAACGGTCGGTCGGTGCTTTGTGGGCATCTGGACGCGGTTACGCGGAGAGACGCGGACTGGGAACGAGGTGCGGCGACGCAACAGCGACAGCTGAGGACAGTTGCTTTGGACCAAGGCCAAGTCATTAAGGTAAACGGTAGAAAGTACATGGCCATTAAAAGTTAAAGTGTGTACACACAAGACAACTAACAAAAAAAATCCAATGCATTGGTGGTTTTTGTGTTGTGTATTTGTGTGAAAAACTTTGCTTCAAGACTATAAAGTTTGAGTCAATGCTTTCTTTGTGTTGTAAATGTTTGAATGAAAAGGTGTGGTTAAACCAAGGGTAAATGGAAGGCGAATTAAGAGGTTGAGGGTGTGGCCTCTGTAAAAAAAAAAAAAAAAAAACAACGACCTGAAAAACTCACAACAAAGGCATTGCTTTATAAAATAGATGGCTTAGAGAAACTAAGAAAAACAACACTTAATAAAGCTGCCAACTTAAAAGAGACAATACTGGGGTTGATGTGTGAAACTGGTTTTGAAACTGAAATAAACAAAAACTTTAATAAATATCAAATGTTGATCAAGGACGCAAAGGATGCACAACAGACTCTGTTAGAGTTGTTACCTGTGGAAGAAAAGGAAAAACAGGACGTTTGGTTCAAGGCAAAACTTTTGAGTGTCAATGAATTTTCCCAAAATGTGACAAAACGTTTGGCAAATGAGGGCGCCACTGGAAATGAGGATGTTGACATTGACGACAAGGAAATAAAACCAATGGACAGTGTGTCAAATATTGGATCAAGGGTTTCGAGTCGATCAAACAAATCTTCAATTGAAATTGTACGTGTACAAGCAGAAGCCAAGAGAGCCGCGCTTCTGGCGCGTGCAGCAACTATGAAACAGAAACATGCAATGGAGAAGGAAATTTGCGAGAGCGGAAATTGCAGTTTTGCAGGCGTTCTCAGATCAAGATGGAATGGAATCCTATTTTGAAAAACACGTGGAAAAGGCTACTGCCGTTTCGGATTCAAGGCTCAAAGAGTCCAGGACGAAAAATAAAACCTTTCCCGTCAGAAGAGCAAGAAGGGAAAATGTTGAGCTTGCAGGTGATCCTTTAAAGTTCAAAGTATTCATGCAAGCCTTTAAACACTGTGTTGAAGAGAAAAGTGCTACTAAAGGGGACTGCATGTGTTTTTTGGAGAGATATACTAGAGGGCGCCGAAAGAACCTTGTGCAAAGCTGTTTACACATGAGTCCTGAAAGAGGTTTTGAAGCAGCCAAAGCTCTCCTACAAGACCACTTTGGGAATGAAACAAAAATTACAGCAGCCTATATCGAAAAGGTGCTCAACTGGCCTGTTATTAAGGCTGAAAATGTGTCTTTGCTCCAGGATTACGCCTTATTCCTGCGCGGATGCAATAACGCAATGTCTGATTTGCAGGACATGAGAGAACTTGACATGTCTGCAAACTTCAAAGTTGTCATTTCAAAACTTCCTCATAAATTGAAAGAACAATTCCGAAGTCTTGCATGTGATGTTTGTGAAAAGCAAAAGCGCAAACCAAACTTCAATGATGTTGTGCAGTTTGTGGAACACCAAGTCAAGATTTTGTCTGATCCAGTATTTGGAGATCTTCACACCACAGAAAGAGGAATGCATATCAAAAGGGATGTGGATACAGAAAACCCGAGAAGGAAATGTGACAACATTACTAAAAATGTCTATGCTACCAATAAACTACAATATGAGGAGAAAAAAGTGACCAAACAGAGTTGCATACAGAGTAATATCAATTGTTTTATTCTGTTTACAAGGCCACTTTCTGGATGAATCTCATCACTTTGCCAAGAACAACCATCGTGATAAAATCAACTTCTTAAAGGAGAAAGGAGTGTGCTTTGGGTGTCTCAACACTGGGCATTTGAGCAAAAATTGTGACAAGCGCATAACCTGTGAAAATGCAAACTGAGTCCTCCAACAGCTTTACACATCCATGTCAAAAGAAAAATTGACAAGTCAGTGAGTACTGATGGCCTAAGTTCCTGTAAACATGAACCAACTGGAAATACAAACGTAGCTCAAACCTTTGGAAGCCAAACTGGGGCCAGTAGTAATGGAATACTACCAATCCTTCCAGTTCAGGTGAAAGCAAGAAGGGTTAACAAAGTGATTCAGACCTATGCCTTTCTAGACAATGGATCAACGTCTACATTTTGCACAGAAGCTTTGATGCGAAAGCTCAACCTTACTGGGAAAAAAATCAAGGATATGTTTGTTAACAATGAGCCCAAAGACATTTGTGTCAACATACATTGTGAAGGGACTTGAAATATCTAGCCTTAATGATAAAAGGTATCCCTGTCTTCCAAATGTTTACACACAAAAAACAATGCCGGCGAATACAACAAACATTATCAATAAGGAAAAGCTCACAAATTGGTCCTACCTTGATCAGATTGACATCCCTGAAATCCAGGCTGAAGTGGAGTTGTTGTTGGACCAACGCCTCAAAGTTGCTGGAACCATGGGAAGTTGTTAACAGCCAAGGAGATGGACCCTTTGCCATTAAGACCCTACTGGGGTGGGTTATCAATGGCTCATGTGGAGATTTGAAAGGCAACCTTAGCGATGATGACTGTCCTGTTGCCACTGTAAACAAAGTTTCTGTGGAGTCGCTTGAGCTGCTATTGGAAAAGCAGTACAAACATGATTTTAATGAAAGAGATGCTGAGGACAAAGAAGAAATGTCAAGAGAAGATACAAGATTCATTGAGATTATGGAACAATCTGTGAAGTTTCAGGATGGACATTACAGTTTAAAACTACCATTCAAACCCCAAAACGTAACTTTGTCAAATAACCGAAGCGTTGCCCAACAGCGCCTCGTCTGAATTGGAAGGAAAATGGAAAGAAACGAAAAGTTCAAGCAAGAGTACAGAAAGTTTCTTGATGATGTTATCGGCAATGGTTATGCTGAAAAGGTGCCAGAGGATGAATTACGTTGTGGTGAGGACAATGTGTTTTACATTCCACATCATGGTGTCTACCATCCACGCAAAGGCAAGTTGCGGGTTGTTGTTTGACTGTGGAGCTGAGTTCAAAGGAACTTCCTTAAATGATCGTTTGCAAGGCCCAAACCTTACAAGCTGTTCATTTGGAAGTGTCACGTTCACTGGACACGGACTCTTGCATCAGTGCCATTTGTTGATTTTATATGTCGGAGAGGCCCAGTGGCCCATTTCCAATCAGATAATGGCACAAACTTCACAGGAGCAGAGAAGGAACTAAAAAGAGAAATTGCAAAATTGAACAATAGGACAATTAATAAGTCTTTAATGCATGAGGACATCAAATGGAGTTTCAATACACCAACCGCTTCACATCATGGCGGTGCTTGGGAAAGCATGATCAGGCTGGTTAGGAAGGTACTGTTATCTGTTCTACATCAACAAACCTTAACTGATGAAGACTTGGTCACTGTCTTATGTGAAGCTGAAGCAATATTAAATGATCGACCCATTACCAAAGTGTCTGCAGTTCCTAACGATTTGGAACCTTTAACGCCAAACCATCTTCTCACACTGAAAAGAAAACCAAGTTTGCCTCCAGGTCTGTTTGATCATAAGATAAGGACCAGTATGTAAGAAGACGATGGAAACAGGCACAGTACATTTCAGATTTATTCTGGAAAAGATGGGCAAAGGAATATCTTGCTTTGCTACAGGAAAGACAAAAGTGGAACAAAACAAAACGTAATTTTGCAACAGGAGACATTGTTTTGATTGCGGATGCAACAGCCCTACGGAATTCCTGGAAAATTGGAAAAATAATCAAAACATTCCCTGACAGTTCCGGCATGGTCAGATCTGTTCAAATCCAAACAAAAACAAACGTAATTGAAAGACCATTGACGAAATGGTGCCTGTTAATAGAAAATGAACTGTCTACATAACAAGTTAACATGTTTTGCAGACTGCAAGAAAAAGGAAAATTGGTTTAAGGTGGCCTACAGCATGCCGTTTAAGTTTTACATGACTCCATATATAGATATGTGTGTTTGTGTTTGTTATGTCTTGTATCGCCATATACAATTAGGGGCCGGTTGTGTTGGAGCCATTTCATTGGTTGACCAGCGTGTGATGCTGGAGGTGTACAAGTTCATTTAAATGTGGCCTAATTTTGTCAGCTGTGTTGTGCACAGCGAGGTCAGTTTTTTGACCGTGGTTAATCGTGGTTAAGCGGGGTTAAGCGGGGTTTAACTGAAGGATAAGGATTAAAAGAAGACCAGTTATTATGTTTGATTACTTTTCTTTTTACTTTAAAATAAACGGATTGTCATATCCAATGTAAGTTTGAAACTCGTGGACAAGTAATTCATTGACAATTCTTTTTACCAAGACACGCATATACACATATGCGACGCGTCAATCTCCGACCAAACAAACAAATGTACGCCAACAGTAATAGTATAGTACATGGAAAAAATCATAAAAAGTCATAGTATAGTACATCGAGAAAAGTCTTGGTATAGTACATGGAAAAAATCATAAAAAGTCATAGTATAGTACATCGAGAAAAGTCTTAGTATAGTACATCGAAAAAAGTCATAAAATCCTAGTATAGTATGTCGATAAAAGTCATAGTATTGTATGTCTAAAAAAGTCATAGTATAGTACATCGAAAAGTCATAAAAAGTCATAGCATAGTACATCAAAGAAAGTCATAAAAAATCATAGCTTAGTATGTCGATAAAAGTAAAAAAAAGTCATAGTATAGTACATCGAAAAAAGGTATAGTACATATAAAAGTCCTACTATTGTATGTCTAAGGTCATAAAAAGTCACAGCATAGTACATCGAAGAAAGTCATAAAAAATCATAGTATAGTATGTCGATTAAAGTAAAAGTCATAGCATAGTACATTGAAAAAAGTCATAGTATAGTGCATCGAAAAAATCATAAAAAGTCATAATATAGTACTTTGAAAAAAATTCATAAAAAGTCATAGTATAGTACATCGCCAAAGGTCATAGTATAGTACATCGAAAAAAGTCTTAAAGGTATAGTGTAGTACATGGAAAAGTCATTGAAAAATCATAGTATAGTATGTCAATAAAAGTCCTACTACTGTAGGTCTAATAAAGTAAAAAAAAAGCCATAGTATAGTACCATGAAAAACTCAAAGTGTCATAGTATAGTACATCGAAAAAAATCATAAGTCATAGTATAGTACAGTGGCCCTGGGGGGGCGCGGACTCTCTCCCGGGGGGGCGCGAGTAGACTACAGGATGGAAGGGGAAAAAAACTGTGCTCAACCATGGGAGCTGCCGTGAGCCCCTCTCCCGTCCAAAAGCACTCCCAGTCAGCAGTAGCCTCGCGCAGCAGGCACAGCCTGCAGTCAGAGCAGAGAGAAGACACACACACCCCTCCGCGTCCAGGCTGCAAATGAATCACGCATGCGCATGGCCGCCGCTGTTGGCGGGCTGTAAAATGTAATGTTCACTCACTCTCACACAAAATTAAATCACTGCATTTAAATTGAATCACAACATAGCTCTCTGATTAGCCCCTGATGCGTCTCTCAACATACACCACACACACAGTTACATACAAAACTTTATTGAAAACACGTAACAAAAATGCAGAAATTTCTTGTGAGGACCAACAAGCCAACCGACGCACCACCAGCTGCAAAAAAGCTTCGAAGGTACGATGAATCATACCTGCAGTTTGGGTTTACAGTCACGGCTGATCTGAGACCTCAGTGTGTCGTGTGTGTGCTGAGGTGCTGGCAAACGACAGTATGAAGTCCGGCAAATTAAAAAGGCACCTAGAAACAAAGCATGCTGGCATTAAAAATAAACCGGCTGAATATTTTAAAAAGCTTGATGGCCTCCATCAGCAACAGGCAACCATTTCAGTGCACAGCACTGTGTCTAAACAGTGTTTGGAGGCATTGTATGTAGTGGCCAAAAGAATCGGTAAACTGGGTAAGCCGCATACAATCGCAGAGACTCTCATTTGGTCGGCAGCGCAAGACGTGTGCAGGATAATGATAGGCGATAGTGCAGCAACCAAACTCGGTGCAGTACCACTGTCCAATGACACAGTCGCTAGGAGAATTGTAGACATGTCCAATGATATCAGAGAGCGACTGATAGAGTTCGTAAAAATGAGTCCTTACTGGACTATGTAGTGACTATGTCTATGTCCTTACTGGACCTTACTACTACTATGCACGGATGGTGCGCAGGCGATGACGGGGCCTGAGCGTGGCCTAGCTGCTCGCGTTCTGCAAGTAGCTCCACTTGGGAAATGGACACATTGCATGATCCATAACGAAGCACTAGATGCTAAAACAATGCTGGTTCTCTTTGAATCCGTGCTGAAGGTCAGGGCACGAACAGCTGCTTCTGCACACTGAAGTTCGCTGGCTCTCCAGGGGGCGGGTGTTACAGCGGTTGTATGAGCTGCGAGAGGAGGTGAAGTGGTTTTTGACAGAAATCAAATCAGATCTGGCGAACCATCTGGATGACACTATGTGGCTTGCATCTCTGTCCTATTTGGTCGATATATTTGACCGCTTAAATGGCCTCAACCTGTCTTTGCAAGGCCGCAAAACTCACATTTTGCTCCTTGCGGACAAAGTGCACGCCTTCACACAAAAACTAGACCTCTGGCATGGCCGCATCAGTCGAGGGAACTGCGACATGTTCCCCAGCCTTGCAGACTTTATCACAGATGCAGCCGCGTCACATGATTTCTCCTCCCTTTTCCAGTCAGCATCTGAGCACCTGTCAGCAATGAGAAAACAATTAGCGACGTACTTTAAAGAGGATTATCGATCTTTTGCGTGGGTTCGAGATCCGTTTGTGTGCACAGCAAACGAGCTATCAATTGATATGCAGAAACGGCTTATTGAGCTGAAGAGTGACAGTCGACTGAAGGAACTCTTTAGCTCCTGCCCTCTTTCGTCATTCTGGGCATCATTGATGCAGGAATACGCTGAACTCTGTGACGTCGCCTTGAAGATTCTCCTTCCTTTCGCGTCAACATATTTGTGTGAGGCAGGATTCTCAAAAATGACTGCACTCAAAACTAAATACCGTAATCGTGCAAAAAGAATTGAGGATCTTTGCAAGGCAAAGCAGGCTCAGGTCTCACGTTAATATCACCAACCTGCAGGCTTCTTTAAAAAATGCAGATTATGCCTACTATTAGACATAGTGATAATAACAATAATAAAGCATAAATTAATATCAGAGGTCTGGTGCCAATTTTCAATTATAGCAATAGCCTAGTAATGATAATAGGTCTACTGATGATGATGATGATGATGATAATAACAATAGCAACAATAAAGCATGTAACCTCATATAAATATATAGCAATAGCCTAGCAATGATGATAGGCCTAATACTACTCATAATACTAATAATAATACTACTATTAATAATAATAATATCTGCAAGCTCACATTAGAAGTCTGGTACTACTGCCAATTATAAAAATAGCCTAGTAATGATAATAGGCATACCTACCGCTACTGATGATGATAATAATATTAATAATAATAATGTGGGCCTAAAAATAATAGCCGATCGATCGTGGTGTGTGTGTGGGGGGTAGGGCACTAGGGCCCCAACTGCAATGAACCAGCTTTGGGGGGACCCAGTTTGCAAAAGGTTGAGAACCCCTGGTATAGTACATCGAAGAAAAGTCACAGTATAGTACATCGCAAAAAGTCATAGTATGGTACATCGAAAAAAGTCATAGTATATCACAAAATGTGATAGTATAGTATGTATAAAAGTCATAAAACATTGTAGTATATTACATATAAAAAAGTCATAAAGAAATCATAGTATAGTATGTCGATAAAACTCATAAACAGTAATAGTAAAGTACATCGAAAAAATTATAAAATGTATAGTACATAGTAAAAAAATCATAGTATAGTATGTCGATAAAAATTCATAGTATAGTACATTGAAAAAGGTCATAGTATAGTGCATCGAAAAAAGTCATAGTATAGTACATCATAAAAAGTCAATAGTATAGTACATCGAAAAAAGTCATAAAATGTCAATGTATATTGCATCAAAAAAATCATAAAAAGTCGTAGTATAGTACATCAAAAAATCATAAAAAGTCATAGTATAGTACATCAAAAAAAGTCATAGTATAGTACATCTCAAAAAGTCATGAAAAGTTATAGTATAATGAATCGAACAGAAATCATAAAAAGTCGCAGTATAGTACATCGAAAAAAATCGTAAAAAGTCATACTATAGTTCATCGAAAAAAGTCTTAGTATAGTACATCGAAAAAAGTCATGATAAAATCATAGTATAGTATATCGATAAAAGTCACAGTATTGTATGTCTAAAAAAGTTTGAAAAAGTCATAGTATAGTACATTGAAAGAAGTCATAGTATAGTGCATCAAACAAATTTAAAAAAGTCATAGTATAGTACATCAAAAAAGTCATAAAACGTCATAGTATAGTACATCAAAAAAGTCATAAAAAGTCATAGTATAGTACATCAAAAAAGTCATAGTATAGTACATTTAAAAAGTCATAGTATAGTATTTTGATGAAAATCCTATTGTATGTCTTATAAAGTAAAAAAAGTCATAGTATAGTACATTGCAAAAAGTCATAAAATGTCATAGTATAGTACATCGAAAAAAGTCATAGTATAGTGCTTCGAAAAAGTCATAAAAAGTCATAGTATAGTACATTGAAAAAGGTCATAGTATAGTACATTGAAAAAGTCATAGTATAGTACATCAAAAAAGTAAAAAAAAGTCGTAGTATAGTGCATCGAAAAAAGTCATGATAAAATCATGTTGATAAAAGTCACAGTATTGTATGTCTAATAAAGTTTGAAAAAGGCATAGTAAA
>NC_048412.1:1656238-1657507 GCF_013103735.1 Etheostoma cragini | reverse complement strand
TATATATATATATATATATACACACACACACACACACACACACACACACACATACATACATACATACATACATATATATAAACAGTATAAATATATAGTATATACACACATATATGCACATATAAGCCTATATCTACATATCCAAATACACACACAAAAAAAAAAAATATATATATATATATATATAAAAAGAAAATAATAATAAAATAAAAATAATAAATAAATAGTAAATAAATAAATAAATAAATAAAAAAAATACCGATGGCAGAGCAGATTGCAAGTCATTAGAATCCCCACAGCCCAAAATCCCACACCCAAATATAATTTCACCAAATGCCATCTTTGATTGAACTTGTCCACTTTGAGCTGTAAACACGCAGTCATTTTTTCCATCATATACACTTGTTTTACCCTATTCTTCCACTCTGCTATAGATGGTGACAAAACTTGTTTCCACTTAGCCGTTATAGTTTTTTAAGCTACCAATAGTAAAATATGCAAAATATACTTTTGGTCTGCGTTGAAATAATCTGGTATTATACCTAGTAAATATAACAAAGCATTTGAAGGTATTTCTCTGTTTATAATTGTCTCTATTTCTTCCCTAATCCCCTTCCAGTACTCGCTAATAACAGGGCAGTCCCAAAGAATATGCGTATGGTCGCCAGCCTTCCCGCACCGTCTCCAACATAAAGCTGCTGAAGGGTTTTTGACAAATCTAGAAATTACCAACGGGGTGTGAAAAAATCGTAGTACAATTTTCCAACAGAATTCCTTCCACATTTGGCTGTTAATTCCTTTGTGACTGCCCTCGCACAATTTGTCCCATTGTTCATCCTCTATTATAGAATTGGATTCTAATTCCCAGTCTTCTTTCACATTATAGGTATTTTGCTAATTATTAGATGAGAGAATTTTATACAAATGTGAAACATGCTTCCGCGTTGGAAAGTTTTTTTCTGCAATGGTAATAAAATATTGTTCTATATCATTTTGATTACTATTCAGTCTTTCGCACTCCTTGTGACTTATAATGTAATGCCTAATTTGCAGATATCTATATAAATCATTTGTCGGGAGATCAAACTGTTCCTGAAGTTGTGCAAAGGACTTTAAGCTAGCCCCATCGAATAATTGGTTTAGTATTTTAAGACCTTTAGCTGCCCATCTCTTAAAGCCTTGGTCCCCAATGGAAGGCGGAAAGTCTATATTGCCCACAATAGGCATAGCCCTGGAAACCGATCCTGTATCTCTAAGCATCTTTTTAAC
>NC_048412.1:1646575-1656138 GCF_013103735.1 Etheostoma cragini | reverse complement strand
ATTGAAAAAGTCATAACAAGTCATAGTATAGTACATCATAACAAGTCATAGTATAGTACATCGAAAAAAAGTCTTAAAAAAGCATAGTACAGTATGTTGATAAAAATCCTACTATTGTATGTCTAATAAAGTAAAAAAGTCATAGTATAGTACATTGCAAAAAGTCATAAAAAGTCATATAAGTAGGTCAATAAAAGTAAAAAAAAATTCATAGTATAGTACATCGAAAAAAGTCTTAAAAGGCATAGCATAGTACATCGAAGAAAGTCATAAAAAATCATAGTATAGTATGTCAATAAAAGTAAAAAAAGTAGTAGTATAGTATATTGAAAAAATTCATAGTATAGTACATCAAAAAATGTCATAAAAAGTCATAGTATAGTACATCAAAAAAAGTCTTAAAAAGGCATAGTATAGTATTTTGATGAAAATCCTACTATTGTATGTCTAATAAAGTAAAAGAAAGTCATAGTATAGTACATTGAAAAAAGTTATAAAATGTCATAGTATATTATGTCGATAAAAGTAAAAAAAGTCATAGTATAGTACATCGAAAAAAGTCATAAAAAGTCATAGTATAGTACATTGAAAAAGTCATAACAAGTCATAGTATAGTACATCATAACAAGTCATAGTATAGTACATCGAAAAAAAGTCTTAAAGCATAGTACAGTATGTTGATAAAAATCCTACTATTGTATGTATAATAAAGTAAAAAAGTCATAGTATAGTACATTGCAAAAAGTCATATAAGTAGGTCAATAAAAGTAAAAAAACTCATAGTATAGTACATCGAAAAAAGTCATAGTATAGTGCATCGAAAAAAATCATAAAAAGTCATAGTATAGTACATCAAAAAAAGTAATAAATAGTCATAGTACAGTACATCAAAAAAGTCATAGTATAGAACATCAAAAAAAGTCATTAAAAGTCATAGTATAGTACATCGAAAAAAGTCATGATAAAATCATAGTATAGTATGTCGTTAAAAGTCACAGTATTGTATGTCTAATAAAGTTTGAAAAAGTCATTGTATAGTACATAAAAAAGTCATAGTATAGTGCTTCTAAAAAGTCATAGTATAGTATGTCGATAAAGGTAAAACAAACTCATAGTATAGTACATTGAAAAAGTCATAGTGTAGTACATCTAAAAAAGTCATAAAATGTCATAGTATAGTACATTGAAAAAAATCATAAAAGTCATAGTATAGTACATCGCAAAAAGTCATAAAATGTCATAGTATAGTACATTGAAAAAAGTCTTAAAAAGGCATAGTATAGTATTTTGATAAACATCCTACTATTGTATGTCTAATAAAGTAAAAAAAAGGCATAGTATAGTACATTGAAAAAAGTCATAAAATGTCATAGTATAGTATATCGAAAAGAATCAAAAGTCATAGTATAGTATGTCGATAAAAGTAAAAAAAAGTCATAGTATAGTACATCGAAAAAAGTCGTTGTATACTACATCGAAAAAAGTCATGATAAAATCATGTTGATAAAAGTCACAGAATGGTATGTCTAATAAAGTTTGAAAAAGTCATAGTATAGAACATCGAAAAAAGTCATAGTATAGTACATTGAAAAAAGTCATAGTATAGTACGTTGAAAAAAGTCATAGTATGGTACATTGAAAAAAGTAATAAAAAGTAATAGTATAGTGCATCGAAAAAAGTAATAAAAAAATCATAGTATGTCAATAAAAGTCCTACTATTGTATGTCTAATAAAGTAAAAAAGTCAAAAAGTCATAGTATAGTATGTCGATAAAAGTAAAAAAAAGTTATAGTATAGTACATTGAAAAAAGTCATAGTATAGTACATCTTAAAAAGTCATAAAAAGTCATAGTATAGTACATCAAAAAAAGTCTTAAAGGCATAGTATAGTGCATCGCAAAAAGTCATAAAATGTCATAGTATAGTACATTGAAAAAAGTCTTAAAAAGGCATAGTATAGTATTTTGATAAACATCCTAATATTGTATGTCTAATAAAGTAAAAAAAAGGCATAGTATAGTACATTGAAAAAAGTCATAGTATAGTACATCTTAAAAAGTCATAAAAAGTCATAGTATAGTACATCGAAAAAAGTCTTAAAGGCATAGTATAGTATTTTGATAAAAATCCTATTGTATGTCTTATAAAGTAAAAAAAGTCATAGTATAGTACATCAAAAAGTCATAAAATGTCATAGTATAGTACATCGAAAAAAATCAAAAAAAGTCAGTGTAGTACATCGCAAAAAGTCATAGTATAGTACTTTAAAAAACCATAAAAAGTCGTAGTATAGTACATCCCAAAAAGTCTTAAAAAGGCATAGTATAGTATTTTGATATACATCCTACTATTGTATGTCTAATAAAGTCATAAAATGTCATAGTATAGTAAATCAAAAACGTCAGTGTATTATATTAAAAAAAGTCTTAAAAAGTATAGCACATCGAAAAAGGTCATAAAAACATCATAGTATAGTATGTCAATTAAAGTCCTACTATTGTATGTCTAATAAAGTCATAAAAAGTCATAGTATAGTACATCGAAAAAAGTCATAAAAAGTCATAATATGGTACATCGAAAAAAGTCATAGTATATCACATGTGATAGTTTAGTACGTCAAAAAAGTTATAAAACGTTGGAGTATATTACATCTTAAAAAGTCATAAAGAAATCATACTATAGTATGTCGATAAAACTCATAAACAGTAATAGTATAGTACATCGAAAAAAGTCATAGTATAGTACATCAAAAAAAGTCTCAAAAAGTCTTAGCGTAGTACATCGAAAAATAGGTCTAATAAAGTTAAAAAAGTCAGAGTATAGTAAATAGAAAAAAGTCATAAAATGTCATAGTATAGTACATTGAAAAAAATCATATAGTCATACTACAGTACATCGAAAAAAGTAGTATAGTATTTATAAAAAATCCACAAAAGTCACAGTATTGTATGTTGAAAAAATCCATTAAAGTCATAGTATAGCATGTTGAAAAAGTCAAAAGTTCTAGTGTAGTATGTCGAATAAACCCATAAAAGTCATAGTGTAGTATGTTGAAAAACTCATAAAAGTGATAAGTTCATTGCTCCTCCTAGATCACCTTTTTACACAAGTAGAAACTGTTTTGTGTGGCAGGGCACCTTTAAATTAGGGTTCATGGAAAAACAAAGAACTGCAATGTGGATTTAAAAGGGGGTCATGTTTGTTCCACACAAAATATCCCAGAGTTAAAAAAAAAGTACTGTATGTACTTTTTTATTTTTTATGTATAATCTATTTTACAATCTGCTCTATGTGTTCCGTTTCTATACCCGTGTTGGAGTAGTTCTTGGCTCCTGGCACTGCTCACCTGTTTAACGGAGATCATCAGTAAAAGGTTTCTTCTGCATCACACAAGAATAAAAAGATGACAAATGGTAACTTCAACATTTTTTTTACTGAGTGGGAACCAGTTTCATCATATTTGCAACTGTTGAAGCATGATCATATACTATAATTACTACACAGCATACATTACAGACTACATCAGACTTGAAAACCACAGAATCTTTTTTCCATGGAGCACTAAACAAAAAGAAAGAGAGACAAATTCTCAATCGCTCGTTCATGTCAAAACGGTTCTTGTTATGAGATCCCATTCATATTACAAATTATATTTTTCATGTTGTTGTTGACTTATTCTGTTTTAAGAACAAACTCTTCTTGTATCACGAAACTTTACAGTTTTTCCAGAAAATTGATGAATCTCTTTGAAACCATTTCTTCTTATCACATGAGTTGTTTTAAGTAGAAACTTCCCTCCATGTGTATATGTCATCATAACAAGAAAAATATATGGTTATAATGCGAAACAGGATCTAGTGGAAACAAGAAAAAGCACTTGTTATAGCGAACAAATATTTGTGATGCAGCAATACTCTTAATACTGCCGGCTCAGGCATCCGTTCAGGTTTGGGAGCAGGTTCCTGTACCTGAAGACCTCTACTCCATGTTGTATGATTAAAAAGCACTACTGATTGTGTGTGTGTGTGTTTGACATGATTCACAGTTGATTGGCACCATGTTTGCAGCAGCTTCACTTCTGAAAATGTCCGAGCAGCTGATGCAGACAGACGTTTCCGCTCCTCTCTGTCTCTGGCTTGTCTCTCCTGGACTGTAGAAAGAGATGTCCCGATACCAGGGTCAGAAAAGCCTTCCGTATCGCCTAAAACGCTGGAATCGCTATCGGCAAGTCCTGGAGTTTATGCACCGATCTGATAACACGTAATTTAGCCACAAAGAAAACCTTAAAGTAGTTTATTCATGTTCTTTTTCAGGTATGACTCACCGTCTAACTGTCACACACCCATACACAGCTGTTAAAACATAATGAAATAGAAGTAGTTTTAACACGCTGGTGTAGGATTGGTACTTCATATTGGTATCGGAACATCTCTAACTGTAGGATGGCAGTTGAGATGAGACGGTCCCCCACGTGGATCCAGCCGGCTCTGCTACAGTCCTGTCCTGCTGTGGCTGGGCGTAGAAACAACAAGGCACTGGTAGACTGATGCTGCAGGAGGAGTGGATGGACAGACCTCCTCCAGTGTCCTGGTTTACAATCAGCTGATATCTGGCGTCCCGTGGCCACTGAGGAAGAAGAGCCCCGCCTGCCATCATGTCCTGTGGGGCGGTGAGAGGATGGGAGGTGGAGATCGTTCTGTCGGGCCTGAGACTGAGCGTGGATGTGCAACCCAAACATTAACACAAAAAGTCTGTATCCCTGAAGATTGCTTTAATGAGATTTGGCACACAGTGGTTCTACATTACGAGGGGGGGGGGATAAACTGATCACAGTGTCCAGCAGTCTTGTGGATCCATACTTCATTTCAGAGATCCGTCACATTGTAGAGTACCTGGCATCAAACAAGCAACACAGAAGATTAAAAACAATCCCACAAAGACCAGCAAGATAAAAAAAAAAAGAAGAGATGTCTGTGATGTTAGGAAACAGGGGCGGAGCTAGACCCAGGGGGGGGGGGGGATCTCATTTACAGCAGACATATGGAAAATCTTTGAAGCTATTTGATAATAGAACGCCTTCAAACCTCTGCATATCGTTTGGGAAAATCCTGATTATTGCCGGGTTGTTTTGTATCTCACAGTTCTCCAACTGTCTTCATCATTCTGGAACCAAAATACAACTAATGTGAGGAAGACTCATTTTAATTGCTGCTATCTAAAGTGGCAAAAACTGTCGGCTGTTCCTCTTTTCAAGTTTCAATTTGGCTTAAACAGCATTATTAATGTTTCCGTTCTCAGAGTTGAATGGCGATGTTTCCTCAGCAACAGAACTTTTGCTCCATTGATTTGCTGGTCCAGTCAGAGAGACCGAGGGGGAACTTAAAACCTTAAAGATTCAGGGCTTTGAGAAAAACATCTGGGGCTGGAGCCCCGGAACCCCCCCCCCCCCCAAGCTCCGCCCATGTATGGAAACACTTTACCTGTGCAAAACGCTTTAATCTGATGGATGCTCCGGACATGATCTGTTCACTTCAAACCACTCATCGATACAGCTGGGGGGGGGGGGGGGCAAAGAAGAGATGAGTCACGCAATTAAGTTTTCATGACACATACAGTATTTGAAATAGCAACCCATATTCCTTTTATATATATATCGAAATAATGTGGATAAGTCGTCTTTCGTTCTGTGCTGAGCTGCGTTTAAGGGAAAGAAATAAAGTGATGCAGCCTAAACACAGCCCCCCCCCCCCCCCCCCCCCCCCCCCCCCCCCCCCCTTAGACATTAAAGGGTTCCCACCCTTTGTGGTAGATGCAGAGGCAGGGCAGGCGGGCGATGGTGTCTCCCTGGACCAGCTCCTCCAGGCAGATTGCACATTCCCCTGCATCCTTGGTCAGGACGTCCTCTGTAAGACAGCAGACACATCACACCACTGGCGTCAGTAACGATTATATAATAAGCATAAACTTCTGTCATTACATCATTTATAACACAACTAAAATAACATGAGATCTTCTCACAATGTCCAGGTAGATATGCTACATGTTTAAGTTCATATGACCTTCACTTGCCTGCATTCAACTTTAACATGTTTGTGTTTCTATTTATTATTTATAAAAAAAATTATACAAAAAGGTATATTTCTTTATTTACTGCTGATGTCATCTTTGGTTGTTTACCCAAGATTAGCTATGTTTTTATCACTTATTTTTAAGATCTTTGTTCTTTTGTTCAGTTTCATTGGATTTACTAAAAAAATTACTCCTGAATATTGTCCCTCAAAATCCAACATAAAGCTAGTTCTACTTTCCCGCTCTGCTTTAAATATTATATCTGCCTTGGGGGGCAGAGCGGAGGTTGAGGAAAACCCACATGGTCCATCCAAACCATTTTTTTTTTTAATTAACGATTATTTTGGGGGCATATTCGGCCTTTATTTTTGACAGGGCAGCTGAAGATATGAAAGGGGAGGGGGGGGGAATGACACATAGCAAAGGACCGCAGGTCGGAGTCGGACCCCGGTCCGCTGCTTCGAGGAGTAAACCCCTACACAGGGGCGCCCACACCACCAACCCACCATCCGTGCACCCGCTTTTTGGTTTATCCTCCTCTATGCTTTCTATTTTAATTGGTTTATGCACTGTAGAGTGCTCAGATTAAGTCCCTCCAAGTTTGTTTGTGTGTGTGTGTGTGTGTGTGTGTGTGTGTGTTTTTTGCACTGGTCTCTAAAGTGGAAGTCAGCGCATGTACCATTAAAGCCATCACCTGCAAAGCCCAGTCATTAGAAGTGGCCTTATGCAACAGTGGATTAACCCACATAGGAAAAAGCTCGTTATGATGCGCTGTGGCACACGGCCTGCTGCTCAGCTGAGGGGGAAACATCTTTGATGTACCAACGGCGCCGGTCACACCGTCAGAGACAGACGGAAAGAGACACGACGATCACACTGATGTGTTATGGGAAGTCAGCTGGGTCACTCCCCAATGGGAGTCGAGTGCAGATGGGAGCTGAGCATGCGTCACTTTACGATGAGTAGCCTCTGAGATGCTAACGAGAGACTTCTGTAACGTCTGAAGTAGCCTCCGAGACGCTAACGAGAGACTTCTGTAACGTCTGAAGTAGCCTCCGAGACGCTAACGAGAGACTTCTGTAACGTCTGAAGTAGCCTCCGAGATGCTAACGAGAGACTTCTGTAATGTTAACACAGTAAAAATGGACCTACTTAACCAAGCTGGTTCACTGCTAGCTACAAGTTAGCATCAAATACAAAAAAGGCTGTCAATAGAATGGTGTTCAGAGCTAACGTTAGCAACCAATCAACCATCGATATCTACAACGATTTCCACCTTTTGTTATTGTAATGAGAAAAGTTTATTATTTCATGGATTTCACTAATTTCAGTATGACACGTTATGCTTTAAACCGTTAAAATCTGAGCATGTGAGACTCGCATCTGCACTCGACTCACATCGGGGAGGGACAAGCTTGCTGGGCCAAAGAAAGTCTATAACCCAATCAACTGGTGGTGCCTGTGAACAACTTTCACTGGAATGAAGGGGGTGCGATCCTGTAACGTGTTTTTTCCACCTACCATCAGAAATCAGAAAGAGTGTATTACCACAGTAAGTCCCACCTATGGGTGAATGGTGCATACACACACCATGGCAACAGTTCTGCCACCACGGTGTCAGAAATAGGGCGGTTGCCTTTTAAATGATCCTGCTGAGTAACGCAGGATCATTTGGCTGCCGCTCACGTTGAATTTAACAACAAGTAGAACTATTCAGAGGTTTTTGGGGCGGTCCAGTTTAGAGTTTTTTGCCTTCCAAGTTGACTGCGAAACAAGCTAAGAAGCCGAAGCACTGCTACTTCGGCTGCTTGGGCAGAGTGATTAGTCTAACACAAGAAAAGCACCGCTACTCTTCACGGGGCTTCCTGTTTGCTTTGAGCAAATCACGCCGCCCAAGTAGCAGAAGTAGCAGTGCTTCGTCTTCGGGGAATATAATTCCCAGTTAGTATAAAGTTAGGAGATGGCTGCGTTTCGTGTGACCTTATTTCTATCGTGTAATTAGGAACACGTTGGCGTTATTTTGACACCTATTGGGAGCAGTAGGCTAGACGGAGCCGGTACCTCCAGGGTCTGTGCTAAGCTAAGCTAGCGGTGAGGGGGCCGGACAGAGTAACACCATGCACGGAGATGAGAAGGGCATCTATGAATATATCTAATCTAATCTCTGAGGGACATGGTGAATAAATTGGCGTGTTCCTTTAAAGCGTCACTATCATGAATGGAAATCATAAATCTGTTCGTTCAGGCTGAAAATATTGCTTCTGCTTCCTTTAGGAGAAACATTTTGGCAACCGTGATAAATAACCAGACAACAGTTAACCCTAACCTCTGTAAAGACCCCGCCAGGAAGGATCCGGGATCAGCAGAGAGCAGAGTTCTGCTGCAGGACTCTGACAGGATCATCAGTCTGTTTCACAGCAGGTTCTAAATCTGAAACGGGGTCAGGACCCATCTCGCCCTCTAGAAGGCGGTTCTATGGAAACACACACAGAGCTGTGCTGTTATGTACACATGACAGCTGCTGTTTGTGTCGGCGTGATGAGCCTGCGGTGGATAGGTTCATGTGTGTGAAAATAATCATTTCAAGGCCAAACCACGAGTGGTGTTGACTTGGGCGGGCGGTTACCTGCCCCTCCCTGTTTCTGCTCTGCTGTCAAACACCATCATACAGTTTCCATGACAGGTGAGAAGTCTTGGGTGGCAGAAATACATGTTCCTCCAGTTGTTCCCCTGTAAATGTACAGCCAGCGGGAACCAATAGAAACTTTCCAAAAATAAAGGCAATTATCCATAGTTTATCTTCTATATTCTTTCTACAACGCGCAATCTCGTCAACTATAGCGACATACTGTAGTGAGTCCGTGGACAAGGCAGCTGTCTGTGGCTAGTTCACATCTGGAACAACTCGCTAACATATTCTGGACCTGAGAACATTCATTTAAAGCATTGGGATGATGCGGTTTTACTCTAAATGTAGCTCAGCGTGAATTCTTTGAGGAACGATTAATCGATGCTCTCCTGAATCAATCCAGCGGTTATCCTAATAAATGTATATTTTATCATGGTGTGATGGTTCTCTAACCCTATACTGTACATATTACCATACCATACATCTACATATACCATTTTAAAAATAGCCTTTACTGTAAATGCTACATTGCTTGTGAGGAAATAACGAGGGAAGCAGAGAGAACGTGAACAAGGTTTGAAAGTGACGTGTTTGCTTTTCAAATAATAGATATGTGGTGAATCCCATTCATGCCAACGGGAAGAGGGAAGAGAGGTTCATGTGGATTTCGAAATGTATGTAGATCGAGAACAGAATTTAGAGCAGAGATAGCATCAAACTAGAAGAAACAAACATCGCTCAATGTGATGATGATGGCAAAAAAAGACTTGACAGTTGCACAAGCAGCTGCTTTGTGTGTGTGTGTGTGTGTGTGTGTGTGTGTGTGTGTGTGTGTGTGTGTGTGTGTGTGTGTGTGTGTGTGTG
>NC_048412.1:1629990-1646475 GCF_013103735.1 Etheostoma cragini | reverse complement strand
TTAATTTTGTATCCAGATATATCGCCATATTCCTTTAAGCAATGCATGAGTCTAGGGACTGATGTAAGAGGGTGTTTTGTAAATAATAAGATATCATCAGCGAAGAGGGCAATTTTGTGAGCTGCCCCCTCCCCGTCCCTGATCCCTTGTATGCGGTCGTCCCGACGTATGGCCTCGGCCAGCGGTTCAATACTCAGGATGAACAAAATGGGGGACAAGGAATCGCCCTGACGCACCCCTCGCTCCACCTTGAAAAATTCTGAACAACACCCATTCACTCTAACCCTGGATTTGGAATTTTTATAGAGCAACGTTACCCAATTAACGAATGTTTCGCCAAAACCCATCTCAATTAGTGTGTTTAAGAAATTGCCAATCAAGCCGATCAAACGCTTTTTTGGCGTCCAAACCAAGAAGCATGGATGGTTGGGGATCTTTTGTCATCAATGATTGTAAATTTAGGGCTCTTCTTACATTGTTGGATCCCTGTCGACCCTGGATAAATCCAGTTTGATCTGGATTGATGAGTCTTTTTATATACTTTTGAATTCGAGTGGATATAATTGATGTCAATATTTTATAGTCCACGCCGAGGAGACTAATCAGACGGTAACTTGCACATTGCAGTGGATCTTTACCCTCTATGTGCAAGACTGTGATGATCGCCTCAGACCAGGACTCCGGAGGGTTCCCTGAATTTAGGACATAATTATAAAGCTTGCAAAGTATGGGTGTGAGATCATTACTAAAAACCTTGTAAAATTCTCCTGCAAACCCATCTGTTCCCGGTGTCTTGTTGTGTTTCAATTTACCAATAATAATTTCGTCTTCTCTTATAGGCTCAACTAAACTTGAGGCTTCGTCTGTTGTGAGTTTAGCCATATTTACTGATTTAAAAAACATTTGAATTTTGTCTTCTTTTGATTCCTGGTTTGGACTCTTGTATAACTGTTCATAAAATTTAGCAAAATTGTCCGATTTGTTTTTGGACTAGTTGCAATTGAATTACTATTAAGTTGCTTAATTTTTGGGACGATACGGCTTGCCTGAGCCTTTTTCAATTGACACGCTAATAAACGGCTAGCCTTATTTCCAAATTCGTAGAATTTCCTGTCAATAAATCTGAGGGCTCCCTCCGCCCTATAAATCAACAAATCATCCAAGTTATTTCTAATTTCTTTAAGTTTGTCTAAAGCCTCTTTTTTCCTTTGCTGTTTGTGTTCATTTTCCAATCTTTTGATTTCATTCTCAATCTGAAATTGTTTTTGCATCCTTTGTTTCTTTAATCTGGATCCTATGGAGATTATTTTGCCCCTTATTGTGGCTTTTGCTGCATCCCATAAGACGGAGGGTGAGACCATTCCATTGTCATTAAAAACAAAATATTCCTTAATGGCTGTCTGTATTTCTTCTCGAATAAGCGTATCTGTTCACATTGATACATTTAACCGCCAATACCGAAAACAAGGTTCCAAATCCAAGTTAAGTTCCATTGTCACAGGGCTGTGATCCGAAATTATAATTGACTCTATTGAACATTCTTTAACCTGGTGAGTATTCTTTTTTGTTATTAAGAAGTGATCTAATCTGGAGTAGCTGCCGTGTACCTGGGACATAAATGTGCAGTCTTTCTCCTCTGGATGGAGATAACGCCAAATGTCAATTAGTCCGAGTTCTGTCATCATAGTCGCTAGGCTTTTTGACATTCTACTTTGGGATTTGAATGTTGGGGGTAATTTATCTAATTTATTGCTAAGAACACAATTCATATCCCCACCCATAAGCAGTAAGCCCTCTCCCTTTTCCGCCAAAAAATGTGCAAGTTTTTTGAAGAAAAATGGGCAATCCTCATTCGGTGCATACACATTGACGATACTCACTTTTGTCCCTGCAATGGTTCCCACTATCATTATATATCGTCCCTCTGGATCTTGGTATACTTTTTCACAATTAAAACAAACAGACTTATTAATCAAAATGGCTACCCCACGTTTTTTATTAATTCCACAAGAACTGAAATATACTTGGTCTACCCATTCTCTTTAACTTTAGATGTTCCTTTTCCGTGAGATGTGTCTCTTGAAGCAAGGCTATCGCACAATGCATCTTCCTTAGTTGTGTCAGGATTTTCTTCCTCTTAATTGGGCTGTTTATACCTTTTATGTTATGTTATTAGAGTCAATGATGTCATCATTAAAAGTAAGTTTAATAAACTGATTAATAAATTGCTGCTCCGTCTCTGAATACGTACCTCTCATACAGAAATATAAGAGCAATGTAACCTTTCTGTGAAGTAATTGTAGTTAAACCTCTTGCGTCAGGGGACACACATAAAGAACATTTTGAACACATAACAGAACTTCCAAAAGTGCAGCCAGCCACAGTCCCTGAACGGTTACTATGCCTGACCCCCGATAGCATCAGGGCAGAGAGTGATGAGTTCTCTGCGACGTAGGGCACAACGTGTGCCGTCAAGACCAGTGTTACACTAGAATGCAACAAAGGTCTCTGAGAGTGTAGCTCACTCGTGTAAGTAAAACAGACTACCTCCATTTTGCCTTTTTCTTTCCTTATTTGTGACAACTTATAATGTTCTCAATTAACAGTTATACCTTCTGTCTTTTCTCGTCCTACTCCTACATGACTTTACGTTACCTTCAAACAGTTTCAACCTTTTATCTCCACCTGTCTTATCTTCATGCTCGCTCCTGTTCCATCATGGCCTTCAGATCTGCTACAGACAGCGTCCCGTCTCTCTGTCTCTTCGAGCTGGTGCTCCATCCGTCTGCCAGCCTTTCTTCAAGGCGCTCCCTTTCTCCGCGAGACACCTGGACACCCAACCGCTCCAAGGTGTCCGATGCCTCCATCAGCGAAGCAAAAGTGCTGTCTCCCGAGTCCATTTTAATCTTCAGGCGTGCTGGATACAGACACTTCGCCTGTACGCCCTTCTGTTTCAGCTGCTTGGTAACTGCATGCACTTTTGCCCGTCTCCTTTGTAACTCCGGGGAATAATCTTGATCAAAGAAAATCCTCTTGTCTTGGAACAAGTATTCAGCGGTGGAACAAGTATTCAGATCCTTTACTGTAATTGTCCTGGATTAAAAATGTTATTAGTAATTAAAGCTGCCAGATGAATGTAGTGGAGTAACTAAAGTAACTAGTAACTATAGTAACTAGTAACTAAAGCTGTTAGATGAATGTAGTGGAGTAACTAAAGTAACTAGTAACTAATTTAATTATTGTTGGAGGTGCTGCCCCTGCGACCCGACACCACGGGTGAAGATGGATGGATGGTAATTATTGTTCATAACTGTGGGGAGATACGTGCTATAAGCTTTTGACACTAAGCGTGTCACTCAGAGGGAGGAGTTGTATAGTTTTGTTTTGTTTTGTTTTTTTAAAAGATGATTTTATGGGCTTTTCCGCTTTTAATTTTGACAGGACAAGTAGGTGCGAAAGGGGACAGAGAGGGGGAAGACATGCAGGAAATGGTCCCAGGACCCTGGACCTGTCAGTATATGTGAGCCCGCTCTACCCACTGGGCCCACCCGGCTCCCACAGTCGTGTAGTTTATAGTCATTAGTTTCTCCACAGAACCTTTACGTTGTTCTTGTCGTTTGTTCAGTCTGCCACCACTGAATGTAAACTTTGTGGAAGACTGAGGTGCACATATTTGGCGGGGGGGTTTATGGATTTTTGTTAAGAAAAAAATAATTGTCCCCATATATTTTGTGTCTCCATGTGGGATTTAGCCTCTCTGTGGGGTTTTTGAGTCTCTTTGTAGTCATGTTGTGTCTTTTGTGTCATTTTTGTTTCCTTTGGGGTTGTTTAGGGTCTCTGTGGCCGTCTTTGTGACTCTTTTGTGGTGTCTCTGTATATGGTTTGTGTCCCTTTGTGGAATTTTTGCTTTTTTTTTAAACTATAATCGTTATAAAAGCTAGAGCAGATAATACACAAATAACACTCAAAATGCTTCAAGAAAGGACTTGCTTAAGAAGTCCACTGGGGACCAACTACAATCATTAGAAAGGTCTAGAGAGTTAGATTCTCTCGTAGGGTTGGGCATTGTTTGGATTGTAACAATTCTGATTCCAATTCCGATTCTTCATTTCGTTTCTGGTTTGTATCGATTCTTGAGTCCGATTCTTTGAGGGGTGGGGTCAAAATGGGTCACATTTTTTTACACAGCTTTTTCAATGTAAAAGGAAGCCAGACTGGAGCGCTGCAACACAAGCACATGGCTGCTTACGTCAACCAAAACTTGCGCGCATTAAATTGGGAGGCAATGATCGCGTTGGAAATCAAAATCCTCCAAACGATTGCAATAAAGAAACAATTCTTCTGGAATCCTAATTTCCAAGTAGGAATCGGTTCTTGATGCCCAACCCTAGGTAACCTAGGTACCCTAACACCAAAACCAGGGAAACCTTGAATTGCATCATGCAGTGCCAATTTCTGTGGACGTGCATAGGCTGTAACTAATTATGATGACTCAGCATTGCACTCAGACTTGTGATGGACAGTTTGACAAATCTAAATCAATAGAACAGAACCTCTAAAGTAGCCTGCAGGCTACAGATGTCTGGGGAGAACAGACATCACCTGAGGACGTTTATCAGACTTATGTTATGTTTTTCCTGTCAACCAAAGGAATATAGCGATTTGTGAGTTGCTTTTTCTTTAAGTCAACTTACATTAACCCTGTTAAACTGCACTGATCTCATCCACGCCTGTCTCTGATTGGCTCCGTGGTTTTTCCAACTGGGGAGGGAACTATTTGAAATGCTGAAAGTCAGAAATGTAGCCAGAAGTTCAGAGGTTTGCAATAATGCCGGCGCCTCAAGAAATGTTTGAGATCATATGGAAAACCAGAGATCACGACAGGTTCTTGTTTCAACTGTGTAACGTCCCACAGAGAAGAAGCTCAAAATACTTCACTAGCCGTATTTAATCTTCAGCAAAAATGTGTGCTTTCTTTAAGACTGAAAAACAAATATCACAGGCTCAGATTTGTCACATAAATGCTGTTGTACAAAAGCAGAAGCGGACCAAGGGGCCATGTATTCTTTGATCATTTTACAAGTCTCACTGGAATTCCTTCTAATGGCAAAAACACAGATTGTACCACGCAGCCTGGGACTGATAGACCAGCCCATGTTCAGGTTATTGGCTCGGCAGAGCAAAGGACACAGGGGTTTGGTAAAGGAAACCCACTGAGCACACATTGACCATGGTCGTGATGTCATAAAATACATAAGAGTACAGATCATTGATAAATAAACAAGCTTCTCCTAGGCAACCACAGTGGTAGTCTACAGTTTTGGAAACATTACAGAAAGATTACACAAAACATCCCAGGGAAACCGCCCACAAACAGAGCATCAAGTTACATAACCAGAAAGCTGTGTGTCTAGTTATTCAGTCATATGAACAGTGATGATCATATTTAAGATAACACTAAGCCTGTTGGAGGGGGAAAGGGGTCATAATTACACATCCTGCATGTATTATGTCTTGACATGTTCATGTATTTCTACTCCTTTTTTTGTGTTTTAGTGCAACAGAGCAGTTTTTGTTTTGCACACCAACATCAAATAGTAAAGTATTGCACATGATTCATTTTCTCAGTCAGTTTCCTGACCAGGCCGCGTTGGCCTACTTTCTTCTTGTAAAGTTAATAACAGACAGAGTCCTACCATTATATGTCACTCTGGGTTTGGTTAAGCACAAGACCAGGTGAAGATCCATGTCGTCTGAGGACACAAACTTGGAGCACACGGGGCACTTGAATCCTGGGAGGAAGAAAGGAAACACACAAACAATGAATTAGGGCTGCTTTGCTTTTTGTTTTATCGTTATATGAAAGGCACTTTGTGCTCCCTTGTGTGTATGAAAAGTGCTATATAAATAAAGTTTTATTGGAATAGATTGATTATCGCAGAATGGCTGCATCGTGATATTGATGTTATGGTGTATCGTGAGGTACGCTCTGATTCCCAGGAAAACCACTTTTTGTTCATACTAAAGAAGCGTTCATAAATAAAGAGAGCACATTCATTGAATATGAATGACACCAGTGTTCACAGCTGATCAGATGTTGCTTTCTGGCTTCAGGTCCTTTCACATTTTACTGTATTAATCAGCGATAGAGTAAATAATCAGATGAACGTGTATTCATGGGAAAGGTCACGGGTAATATTTACATGACGGTTCAAACGTTATCCTCCCTAAATGTTTCCAGTTACAGTGCTGGTTGTAATGATCCTTTTTCAATTTCAATCACAATTATGTTGCACAATCTCCAACATGACAGCACACCCTGCTGTTTCCACTGACGTCACCGTGCTGTGACATCACCTAGCAACCCTCACCCATCAGCTGTTAGCGTACAGCTGTGCAGCAGGGGGCTGAATGTCACGTCTCTGACAGGTGACAGATGATGGTGTGGAGCAGGGCTGCACAATACATCGCGTTTTATTGGTTGCAAAATAACGCTATAAGACAGATCGTTTTTGTGTTAGAAAATATCTGCAATTTATAATGAAATTGTCTTTTTCCTTATATTTGTCATAAATTTAACAAGGAGTTTGGTGTATTTTAGCAGAATACTGAAAGTAGCAGAAATGCTGAACCTAAGTAAACTGAATGGACTGAATGTTGATATCCATTTATTTATCGCAAGTAATATTGTTATTGCAATATTCAACACCGTTATTGCATATTTCCCTCATATGGTGCAGCCCTTATGTGGAGCTTTCTACAATGGTCAAATCCTGAATCCTCAATGCTGCGATACTGATGATGGGATGAATGGATTAGTGCAGCCAGAAGCAGGCAAGCCACTGCTTGTCTGACCTATTTAAGTGAGACACAAAACATGTCGATGGACAAAAAAAATCCTTTTGCTTGGTTGGAGAGAACAGTCCTCCTTTCTCACTTGGTTTGTTTCAGTAAGAAAAGGGAGAACAAAAGAGGATGGACCATAAGTATGACACTGTGGGACACTCAAAACTCCAGTTTGGGTGTTTTTTTGTTGTGACATCATTCAGATAGTTCTTCATTTGGTTGCAAACAAGGTTATGAACAAAAAAAGTGACATTGTCTTGTGTACCACAGACCAAAGTGCTCTGCAGAGATGCTTTTTTTTTTTTACATCTGGAGATGCATGTCATTTGTTTGCTGGTGTGCATGCAAGATTGCGAACACCGATCTAGAACCACATAACCTCGCTTTGCCAAAACCTCCTCCAAAGCGCGCTGGATGAGAGTCTGGCTAGTCCACACAGCATTCGGGGATGGGAGAAAACGTGCTCTGGTTTATTGGCACTTCTTTAAACCAATCACAATCATCTTGGTCAATGTTGAGTACCGGAGACAAGCCGCGAAGCCGCTGCTAAATGGTCTCAGGAGGAAGTTGTTTTGGTGGGACATGTGTAAGTTCGGTAGTAGTTTTTGTCGTCAACAGAAAACTCCGATTGGACAGATAGTCTAGCTAGCTGTCTGGATTTACCCTGCAGAGATCTGAGGACCAGGTAACCATAGTCCTCAGATTGGACAGATAGTCTAGCTAGCTGTCTGGATTTACCCTGCAGAGACCTGAGGACCAGGTAACCATAGTCCTCAGATTGGACAGATAGTCTAGCTAGCTGTCTGGATTTACCCTGCAGAGATCTGAGGACCAGGTAACCATAGTCCCCAGAAATCCACTGCAGGTTAGAACGCCAACACAGAGAAAGCCCCCAGCAACAGATATTCAGCCTAAATATGTGAAATCCCCAACCCTGCTGAAAGCCTGATGGAAGCCAGGGATGTAACTAAGAAGCTACTGAGACCATAAACCATATTTGAGTCACATACAGATTTATGAGACTTCGGAAAAACATGTTCTCAGCAAGGTGACCAATTACCACCTTGGTATGCCGGGGATCATGACTGTCAGTGGACTGGATGTGGACATCAAGTGATGGGTAATGGGCCTGATCTCCTTAGGTTCCTTCAACAAAAAGCCAACTGGGTGGGCCAGACATGACCTGGCAGAGAACAGTGGCGGGACAAGCTAGCCAAGATGAAGTTAAGCTGGGTTGAGGCTCAACATCTTTTCAATGAGAAGGATCAATGGAAGGAGCTTACAGTGACCTTATTTGGCACAGGGGACCTAGAGAATTAAGCGAGCGAGTTGTCTCTATTAAACAGTATGCAGGTTCTGCACCTCATATCAAGCCTCACTACAGACACACTAGACAGATCTAGTCTGCTGTGTAATAGCCTAGAAAACAGAGGGGCCCCTCAATTGTTTTCTATGTTAGATTTGTGGGGTTCCAGAAGGAGGAGAATCTGTTCTTGCTAAGCTGCAGTGTGGGACATTGTCTCGGTACTAACATTTCTAAATGTAGTGGCCTTTGGAGAGTCGGTGTTGAGATTTGTGTTGTGTCTGCAGCTCAAGTCTTCATGTACTGTAGCCACTGACATTCTGATTAACAATGCTGACATAACGCCTTAGAGGTCACGTAGAAAACTAAAAAGCTGGGTGAATCTTTAAAGGAGAGCATCTTTCCCACACATGGCAGTGCAGGCTGCTGATGATTCAGCCTTCAACTCGGGAAGTTACAAAATATGATGCTGGAGCAGATCATCTCCTGGTTAATGACAAAGAAAGAGTTACAGTGGCAGGGAACCGTCTTCTCCATCTACAGAAAACCTTAAAGAACACAGACATAACGCTGCATGTGCTTTTAGGCTAAGGTGACCAGATTTCTCAGACAAAATCCGGGGACATTTTCAGCTCAGAAGCAAATATACCTCCAAAACAAGTCATGTTTTTATTTTTGTCAAACTTAAAACAGGGACAATAGACCTAGAGCTGTTTCCCCCAACAGACAACATTATGGAAAGGATTTCTAAGGAAGTCGACCTTTCTGTTAAAGTTAAGATCCATTTTTACAACATAAAAGTCTGCAAAATTGCGTTGGCTAAACCCACCAGGCTCCATGTAAATAATCAATGATTTTAGCATCGTAAAATGCGGCTTTCTAAAACAACTCTGAGCTCTGAGCAGGGCTACTCGATTAGCTCCGTTTGGTCAGTTTTTTCTTTCTTTCATTCCAATTTCGGGTCTGTCAGTCACAGTGAAAACAGGGGAAATTTCCGGGGACCGATCTAGCCGGGGACAGGTCACCAAAACCGGGCACATCTGGTCACCCTATTTTAGGCAGGCAACAAACCGGATATGCATGCGGGTGAATTTAAGTGAGGCCAGCACAGAATACCGGCAAAGATAGACGAAGGTAGACGACATTGATGTCTTAGGTTCAATTATTTTACCATTTTTTCCATCCTTTGCAAAGGAATTAACAGCTGGTTGTTGCGTAGCTTCCTCACACAAGGAGAAAACACTGCAATATGGAAAACGAGATGCTAATCATTTAGATGATATGCCTGGAATGACATGATCGGAGCTTGAAATCCTAACATGCATTACTGCAACAATAACATATTTTTTTGAGAGTGACTGGAGTGGACCTAAAATCAATTATTATTCTCGGTGTTGAAAAAGAGCAACATGACACACACTTCAGGAAGATGCTGACTTATTGGGACTTTAGCTTGTTCACCGTATCCCCCAGAGTTAGATAAGTTCCTAAACACCATTCTAATCTCTGTGCGTGTCGTAACTCTGTCTGGCGCCCCCACCGCTAGCCTAGCTTAGCACAGATTCTGGAGGTAACTGGCGCCGTCTTGCCAAACTGGGAACTATTCTCCACAGAAGGTGAAGCACTGCTACTTCTGCTACTTGGGCGGAGTGATTAACTCGCAGCTTCTAAGAAGCCCCGTAGAATACGACTGAGTCTTGTGTGACCATGTTATTTGTACAGGCTGTGACTATACAAATTACAACTTGTATATAGGACCATGTTGGCGTCAGTAGGCTAGATGGAACCATTTACCTCCAGGATTTGTGCTAAGCTAGGCTAGCGCTGGGTGCATCAGACAGAGTTAAGACACGCACGGAGATGAGAAGGGTACGTGAAGGACTTATATAACTCTGGGGGATACGGTGAATAAACTAAAGTCCCAATTAGTCGGTGTGTTCCTTTATGGTCTCCTGAAAGAGCTGCGGCCAAGCCCACAGCCACGCTGTTCCTCACAGTTCTGACTGCTCCACATCTAATCTGCTGTTTGGCGAGCATCCCAGGGTCGCGTGTTCATTACCTCAGCTCTCCTCCACTAGAATCAGCACATTCTGGACACCATGCTATTAAATGAGATTTATGAATCATCATATTATCGATCACTTCACTGATCATCAACATGCCTGGCTGCACCCCGTCACACAACACCGGCCTTACTTTTATTTCCACTTAGTTTTTCTACAAAGCCATGCAAATTCTAAAGTTGACAATTGCCTGAGAGAAGGAGCAGGGCGGGTCTTTCATAGGACAGACTTCATTCTGGACCAAAGGGCCGGATCGCCTCCTCTCTCTCAAAGCATTGAAGGCAGCATTCAGATTCTTCACTAAAAAGGAAAGGTTATGGTCCAGGAAGAACAGTCACAAGGTAGGACAAAAAAATTTACCACCATGAACATTTTTACATTTTCAGACGCCCCTGCAGTGCCGTCTGCTCTACTGTACTCAAGCAAACCCCGCTCCGTGGATCAGTGACAGGACGTCATCACTTGGGAAGTCATGGCCACTAAATAAACAACAGTGCGAGTCTCTTCAGGCAGGGTGACAACAGACAACAATAGTCAAAGGACCAAGTTCAGAGCGAGTTGTTGGAAATCATCTGATGTCTCAGAACAATCCCTCAGCTGCTACTTTGGTGATTTAATCAACAAGAGCAAATGGCATACTTAGCATTAATGACTATTAATGTATTTATAGGTGTGGTTAGGGCTGGTCTATTTCAGAGGGCTGTATGGGATGCACTCCCATCAGTCCATTGAGAAATGAGAGATCATATGATTGGCCCTCTTGTCTGCCTTTCATATGATCACTGGCCAATCACATCCTACTATGGCCCACTTCCATCCTACCCTAGATAGAGAGCGCATTTAAGTCCCGCCCCCACCGGTGGCAAATTTACCGGCGGCTAAGGCACTTGCAAACATAATACTATAACTTTGTAATTTCCTACATTCCACAATAACATAACTGCATAACTGTTGATTACAAAATGCATGTTTAGCTAACTTACAGACTTGACACTTGTTTACAATCGTGACATCCCTGTTCCTCCCTCGACCTTTAGCCATCAGGAGCCAAGCAGCCTTTTTGACTCAGTGGGTACATTACCATCCTCTCTTACTTAACATCCACTTGCATAAATGGTGCTAATGTTGAACCCTGCAGGTATGTGCACGTGTTGAAGGGGAGTGCAAGGATGGTTGTTGTCCTGCCGATTGTTGTGGGCTGGTCTGGGTCTCAAAATTTGAGGGCTGATTTGGTTAAGTGCCTCAATAAAGGTCCCTGCACCAAGACTGAAATTTGGGAAAGAGACTTCAGATACAGTATTAGGGGACCACTAAGGTCTATATAAAAGAGACTTCAGATACAGTATAAGGGGACCACTAAGGTCTATATAAAAGAGACTTCAGATACAGTATTAGGGGACAACTAAGGTCTAGATAAAAGAGACTTCAGATACAGTATTAGGGGACCACTAAGGTCTATATAAAAGAGACTTCAGATACAGTATTAGGGGACCACTAAGGTCTATATAAAAGAGACTTCAGATACAGTATTAGGGGACCACTAAGGACTATATAAAAGAGACTTTAGATACAGTATTAGGGGACCACTAAGGACTATATAAAAGCGTCCACATCGGACCTTTAAAACAAGCAAAAGAACCATGTCAAAGACACAAGTATTGACAAAAGACATATATCAATGTAAATATAATATCAATATACTGTCCAATAAATCAGTGTACTTTTAGTTGCTCTGTAAATGCGTTAATGACGAAGGCCTGACTCCTGCCTTCTACCTACGTCAGTCTGTCTTTCTATCGCTCCCTCAGTAAATATTAGCACCACACACAAACACAAAGCACCGGGAGGCCGCGCTGAAAAGACAAAAACATCCCACTCAGGTCTGAGCAAGGTGATCTAATCACACATTTAAGTGCAATCCAACACAGTCACCTCAAAAATGACCAAAACAACAACAAAAACTTACACAACTGTCAAGGCTGGTGTATTTCTCAAATTGGGAAGGTGTTGATGTGATTGCCAGATGACTTCATTTCAAGCCAATTATGTAACTGCTGGGAGAAAGTCACCTGTATTCTTTAGAAGAATACAAGGTCTTACAAGAATTAATCAATTCCTATGAATAATAGACATGGACTTGGATTTTAAGCAACTGTCAACATTTTGGTACATATGATTTTTAATGTCTTTCTCAGACTGAGAGAACATTGATATCAGTCTGATTTCTGAGTGAGTATGGCTACATGTGCCCTGGCTCTGTTAAAAAAGAACTACACCTACCGGTACTAATAAACACACTGTATCTCATTTATCTAACATGCTTATGAAATAACAACTATTTCTTTTCGAAGAGAGAGTTACATGCTGTTAATTAGGACCGGGTATTGTTTAAAAAATGTTCAATACCAGTACCAATATTTCAGATTCTGAACGATACTTTTTTCACAACCAATTTTTATTAAAAAAAAAAAAAAAAATTAAAAGATTACGGCACAAATCTTTTTATATATGTTTCAGTTTGTTAGACAGCCAATCACAGACATTATTAGATCTTGTTTAAAGCATGCTGCATGCTGATTGGCTCAATGACGCTGATGAGATGTACTCCTTAGGTATTGAAATTGGGTATTTAATGATGAGGCAATTTGGTCGGTGCCTAGGGCCCTGGGGTTAATATTATGTCAGACCAAACCTCTAAAAAACCAAAAATAAATTCAAAAAATAATCATAAAAAGATTGATTAACTGACAAAAACAAACTTAAAAAGTTACTTTAAAAGGTAAATAAAAAAATATATACAACTAGAACTCACATATTTGAAAGCCATATGTGTAGAATTTTATAATGTCTGATGCCAGCATCCCCAGTTAAATGTTTCAACAGTTGCTAAAAGCAACACACACACCAGGTTGCACCAGGACTGTTTCTAATCTGCGATCCGTTTCTGCAGTCGTATCGGACAGGGCTTCCACATCTCCACATCCACCACTGTGGTCAGTAAAAGGGACAGTTAAGGTTCCACCAGGTGGTGTGTGCTGTTAATCGGCTGCCATCTAAGACTCAACAGATGGACAACACTTAAAAAAACACAACTGTTAAAAAAACAGACAGCAGGCTCTAAGTGGCTGCTAACTGGCTCTGTGTGCTGTACATGTGGACGGGGCGGGGCTGTATTGTTGCCACAACAGGCCCCAAATGCACACACACACAGTAAAACCTAGCCCAGCTAGTCTGTAGAACACACTACGCTCAGTGCTCTACTTTGACGGGGTGTGTGTGTGTGTGCGTTAGGTCTGGTCTTATCAGCTGTGCTGACGGTGTCTGTACTGGAACACAAGGACATAATTCAAAGCAGCTGACTGTATGATAATGGAAAAGGGTGAGAGGTCACGTGGATTATAAATCTTACGTTCTCACAGAAGCACTGTGCTCTGATAATCAACCTCAATCTTACTTGCCGCTGGTTTTGGTACAGAACACCTTCTGGCCTGATTTTCATGAAGCTTGGTGGAAGGGCGTAGCATGGGCCAAGAAAAAAAAAAAAACCTTTTTTGAGTGGATCTGAATCCCAAGACGGATTTAAAAAAAATTTTTTACTTTCAATAACTTTGCAAAATAAAGCATTTGTGCTGAATTCAGGTGGTGTCGCAATAATGAGAAAGATTCCCATGCAACATTGTGAAATAGGTGAAGACTTGGTTGGAGGTCTGTGCAGGCTGTCTAACACTGCGTCCTTGTTAATGAAGAATGATAGCAACAGTAAAAAAAAAAAGGTCAGACAGTGCTCCTTGCCCTCAGAGCCTCTTTGCGGAAAACAGATGAGCAACAAACCGATTCTCGCAATGCAGGTGAACTACATCAGCCAGCGTCTCCGAACAGTCTCACAGAGCACACATCCCCCATGGCCAGGTATGGCATACAACGGTCACAGGTCATGGGTATCGTGGTCACCACCACAATAATTCCGTTCTCCACCTGTTCAAGTTCCGATAACACACTCAACTGTTCTGCTTTGTGAACTAGCCACGGACAGTTCACACGTTTATGGACTCGCCACAGCATGTTTGGAGATTTGGCCTTTTTTCTGGCAGACACTTCTGTTGGAAAATAAGGGTCAGGGCGGTGGGGCATCACATAGCATCCATCCATCCATCCATCCGGTATCGGGTCGCGGGGGGCAATAGCTCCAGCAGGGAACCCCAAAGTTCCCTTTCCCGAGCCACATCAACCAGCTCCGACTGGGGATCCTGAGGCATTACCAGACCAGGTGGGAGATACAATCCCTCCACCTAGTTCTGACTCTTCCCCCGAGGCCTTCTACCAGCTGGACGTGCCTGGACTACCTCCTTAGGGAGCCCCCCATGAGACATCCTTAGCAGATGCCCAAACCACCTCAACTGGCTCCTTTCAACGTGAAGGGATTGTGACGAAAAGAGAGCTGAGCCAGAAGGCAAAGCTCTCGATCTAGCGGTCAGTTTTCCTTCCTTCCCTCACATATGGTCATCGCATTTTAAAATTGAAAAGGGTGTATTAGTGTATCCCCATTGGAGTATGAACATGCTAATCATAAACAGACAGATAATAGTGTTATGTTTGAAAATCGGACTCAAATGTTCTGTTGTCGCCTTCACACTTTCAGAAAAACTGAATAATCAGAGCAGGACTGCAACTCTGCAGAGGTGTAACTGTTGCATTGTGCCTCCTCGATGGCTCTTGGCGCTCGTACAAATGTATAGGCGGTACTGTGTGGAATGGGTAACAAGCAAATGCATATTACAGACTATTACAAGTGGAGTTGCTAATGTTATGGAGAGGCATGTCCAGAATACGCTCTAAAGAATCTCTATACATAATTTAACACTGATTTATCTGATACAGGAAACAGCTTCTGAATAGATAAGGTGCAGATGGAAAATCTTTGATTAACACGTAAAATGTATCTCAAAAGGTCCTTGAATCTAGTTTCTCAGTCTGGGCTGAGCACATTATGACCACATCCATGAAATCCAAAGTTTGGATCCATTTGGTAAAACCTGATTGCTCAGTTGTTTTCACACTGATAGGAAGCGATTTCCATTCAAGTATTTCCACCCAGAGTTTATAGCGTACGGTCTAGCAGGGATGGAAATTGTACAAAAAAAATAATAAAAGATTATGGTTACAGACTCACTCTGGACTATCACATCCTGTCCCCGTACACAGTCTGCTGCAGGAAATAAAGTTCATGGCCCGTGCATAGCCTTTCCCAGGGTTTGAAAATTGTATGATTAGGTTTAATTTAAGCATTTGATGACATCCAGAGTTCAAACCAGACACGTTTGTGGCCGCCTGAGGGCACAGTGTGCCTTCCCAGAAATATTTCTTTTATGCATGTACATACATAGTTGCAGTGGTTATCTGGAAAGCACAGCTCTTCTTTAGGGCTTACTATGTCTGGGCCTTTTCAGTTGTCTTACTGCCATGTCTTTACTGAACTGGAGTGCCAAAATGTTGCTACACAACAGACTGATGAATTTACAGTTTCTTTTGTTGCAGTGTGAATTATTAGTATCAAGGATGGGGGTGTCTTTCACAGGAGATGTGGGCCTGTGGCTATATGGAATGTTGTATTCTTTTAATTTTCTCTGCAAAAAATAATTATATTGCAACTGTAATTCTGTGCAACATTTAATATCAACTTGTGGAATGTCTGTATGAATGTATTGTATTTACTCTCTAACTGGGACACGCAAGCATGTTCGCCCACCGGTTATTTTAAAAGTTTTTATTTTCAAAGCATGTCCCATTGTCTGCAGCCAGCTGGACAGAATTATGTCAAACACAGAGTCATGGCGTGAAAATGCCGTGGTGATCATGGAGGACCAGGTGAACGCCCTGCAGTCAAGTGGGCCTAGCTGGGCTTATTACGCGAGACAAGATAAAGACACGGAAGAGACCATAACTGACATACTGAATAAACAGCATTAGTTTGTTTATCAAAAAACAACCATCCCGACCTGAACCCATCCCGCAACACAACAGACAGGAGAGAAAGGTTCTGGTCCAAGGCTGGATTTGAGTTTTTCTTCCTTCTGTAACAGAATGTATCCTTTGCTACGTTTACATCTAGCATTCCCGCTGCTCTGGCATTTCCCGCCTCTCATTCCCCCTGCTCTGGTGTTTCCCCCCTCTCATTGCCCCTGCTCTGGTGTTTCACCCTCTCATTCCCCCTGCTCTGGCGTTTCCCCCCTCTCATTCCACATGCTCTGGCGTTTCACCCTCTCATTCCCCCTG
>NC_048412.1:1620922-1629890 GCF_013103735.1 Etheostoma cragini | reverse complement strand
CCCCTGCTCTGGTGTTTCCCCCTTTCATTCACCCTGCTTTGGCGTTCCCCCCTCTCATTCCTCCTGCTCAGACCCGTGTTGGTTATGGATCTGCAGATTGTGTTTGAGTCTCAACGCCTCCAAACGGAGACCTTTTACAACACAGACACTGACGCCAACGTTTCTCCTCCACTCTAATTGGTCAAGACGTCTTGTTCTCTGAGACTAAAGCTTCTAACGTTACCATGGCAACTATCAGCGGCAAGCAGAGGCTTCACGCTGCCTCCTGTTTATGTCCATTAAACCAAAAATATTGAGATATTTTGGTTTGGGCATGTTAAACAGAGATTAGTTCTTCAAAAAAATCAAAACTCAATCGCTTATAAACAAAAACATGGCGATGTAAGTGTAGCCTCAGCTACTAAATGCTAGTCAGCTAATTGCTAACCATTGTTGCTAACAACTTTTTAAATGATAACAGCTGACCTCTGCATCTGGAAACAAGGTTGACAAGAGCAGTGAGACTCAGCCAAGACAATGAGTTGAGGGACATTTTGAGCCTTTGAGATCTGCATACTGGGACTCACTACGACTGATGCAGAAAATCAAAGCATGAATGTGAGCGCGCGCAAAGCAAATGTATCTTAAAAAACTGACACATATGTTGGCTTCAGGAATCCCGATCCAGAATCCTATTTCTTCAGACCCACTACTTGCCTGAGCTCAAGTCCTCTGTGTTTTTCCCAGAGACTTTGGGACGTTAGCCAATCTGTGGGGAGTAAACATTCAACAATTTGGGTGTTTCATAGACTGATTGTATTAGTTTTAGTCTCAATATACTTGAATCTGACAGTTTTAAAACTTAATAAATGAAGGCGCCACTATTTCGCTGACCTTTGGTCTGAACTGGGCTTTACACAGGGACTCATCTTTAGTAAGTAGTTCCTATGGAAATTGTTGACAACACGGCTTTTTGAAGTATCCCCAAGACTAGAATGTTCCTGTTAATGGTTTTGAATGTCATTCTTTAAAGCTACAGCTGGTATCGCCCATTCCTCCGCCTCCTCCTGGTGCTCCTAGTGTTATCAGGAAAACAGCCAATCAGAGTTGAGGAGTCAAACACAGTGTCTTTGAGAGCTTGTGAACTTCAATCAAACTTGCTGATTAAATACAGTGGGGCTTGAAAGTTTGGGCAACCCGGGTAAAAAATTTAATTAATGTGCATAAAGAAGCCAAGAAAAGATGGAAAAATCTCCAAAAGGCCTCAAATAACAGATTGGACATTTGTATAATATGTCACAAAAAGTTGGATTTTATTTCCATCATTTACACTTTCAAAATAACAGACCAAAAAAAAAAGTTTGGGCACCCTGCAGAGTTAATACCTTTTTTCCTGTCATTATACGGCATAGCGCCAAACTAAAAGACAATGTGGAGAGCATCTATAGCTTAACGGGCTGGCTAAATTGCATATATTATGTATGCAGAGCGGATGCTCCAACACTACATTCCCACTATAATTAATGAAACTGAAGACACCGGACAGAGAGCAGCGCGTAGTCGTGCGTATGCGCCGAAGAGGTCCGTTCTACAAATGTAGAGATAGAACAGTCTTCTTTTTATATTTCACACATGTCACACGCCTTGGCCTCATTATTGTCACCGACACCAATCACCCTCCAGTTTTTGCTGCCATCCGGCCACAGATACAGGACTCTGACTGGAGAAGGACTCACTTTGGTAGAAGTTTTGTTGCTTCTGCCATTGCACTGCTGAACTATCTATCTTTTTATAGATCCGGTGTCGTCGTTGGAAATGTGATTGTTTATATGTGTATATGTACCTGTCTTTATGCTATCTGTCGATGTATTTGTCTATGTGTATTGACATGTGTATACACAGGCTGGAAATCTCCCTCATAATACAATGAAAATATATCTAGAACCGCATTAAATTGCTAATATTAGCTAAGGACTTAAGGTTGTATGACTGGTAATTGGTGATTAGGTTAAGATATGCCAATTTCTAATTATATAGGTAATTATTGGTCGGACTATATATTTTTATTATTATTTAAAATGTTAGTTTTTGGCACTTAATCCTGTACAGGTTTTATGATAATAAATAGACGTGGTTTACTTCACAGGCTGTGTATTTGTGTTCTTATATTATCTGGGTCACATGAAAGTGATATAAGCAAAAAGATGGAACCTTTTGTAACCAAAACTTGGAATTGTTACAGCTTTAGGTGCAGTTTAACCTTAATCTGCATTTCACAGGCACACTTCAGTGAACATTAACAGAGAAAACACCACGCCACCTGCTAACACAACTTGCAGACACATACGTGTGTGGGTGGGTGTGTATGTAATGGATTGCATTTGTATTGCACTTTTGTAGTCTTAACAACTACTCAAAGCACTACACACACACAAACACACACACACACACACACTTAAAATACAGTAATAGGAGACCACTAAAAGACACTACAGATCCAGTATTAGGGGACCACTAAGCTCTATATAAAATAGACTTCAGATACAGCATTAGGGGACCACTAAGGTCTATATAAAAGAGACTCCAGATCCAGTATTAGGGGACCACTAAGGTCTATATAAAAGAGACTTCAGATACAGTATTAGGGACCACTAAGGTCTATATAAAATAGACTTCAGATACAGCATTAGGGGACCACTAAGGTCTACATAAAAGAGACTCCAGATAGAGTATTAGGGACCACTAAGGTCTATATAAAAGAGACTTCAGATCCAGTATTAGGGACCACTAAGGTATATATAAAAGAGACTTCAGATCCAGTATTAGGGGACCACTAAGGTCTATATAAAAGAGACTTCAGATACAGTATTAGGGGACCACTAAGGTCTACATAAAGAGACTTCAGATACAGTATTAGGGACCACTAAGGTCTATATAAAATAGACTTCAGATACAGTATTAGGGACCACTAAGGTCTATATAAAAGAGACTTCAGATACAGTATTAGGGACCACTAAGGTCTATATAAAAGAGAGTCCAGATACAGTATTAGGGACTAATAAGGTCTATATAAAAGAGACTCCAGATACAGTATTGGGGGACCACTAAGGTCTATATAAAAGAGACTCCAGATACAGTATTAGGGGACCACTAAGGTTCATTTAAAAGAAACTTCAGATACAGTATTAGTGGACCACTAAGGTATATATAAAAGAGACTCCAGATACAGTATTGGGGGACCACTAAGGTCTATATAAAAGCATCCAAAGAGCACCATGGCATGGGATGTTAAAAGGTTGTTTTGTTGGTCGTGGTTGGTCAATGGACTCAACAGGAAGACACTCACACTGTTTATTTTCCCCATGTTTGGCTCAACTTGCACATGTGAGTCATCATCCTCACATCCGGATGCCATCAAACCAGCAGGTGACAGATTTCTTTGAAAGGGTTTGTTCAAAAACCGCCTGACCTAATGTCACGAAAACACGGTCCGAGGCTAAGCTAATGCACGTAGAAGGAAGCTTGACTGTATTTTCAGAAATGAATGTGCAACAGGGACATATTAAAGCCAGTTAGTGTTATATTAAGTGCTCCTGCGTTGGCTTTGACACTTTGAGGAACAGGGGAGACTTTGGTTTGCCTCCAGGGCTGAGGTTGATGCTCATTTCACAGTCCCGCTCAACAGTTTCTACCACTCGACAACTTGACTTTCTCTCTCGCTTGACTATGTACGACCCACACACACACACACACACACACAAAGTTTAAACAATCCACCTCACAAGTTCCTAAGTTATTAAGTCTGCACAACATGAGGAAAATTTGTGATTTTTGATAACGTTGAATATCAAGATAACATTATTTCTTGCGATAATTAAAGAGTTATTAAAGTGTACGGCATTTCTGCTGCTTTCAGTACTCTGCTAAAATACAACAAACTGCTAGCTCTTTTTTTTAAACAACTGAAAGGAAATTGTTTCTAACTTTCTTTCAATGACCTAATCAAACACTGAATTGCAAATAAAAGGCAGCGCTAAAAAAGGATACTTTAACCCAAATTTTACTATTTCAAATAAGTTCTTTATCACTCACACACACATGCAAAATATCAATACCGTGATAGGAGACTAGATATTGTCTTAGATTTTGCATATTGTAATATCTTGATATGGCATAAGTGGTGTCTTTTCCTGGTTTTAAAGGCTGCAGGAGAGTAAAGTGATATCATTTCCCAAACTGTAACTGTTCTATTATTTGCCTTTACATCACATTACTGACAATTACCAAAAATCTCATTGTGTAAATATTTTGTGAAAGCACCAGTCAACACTACAATATTGTTGCGGTATCGTGATATTTGATATTTCTCTGGCTGCCTCGTCTTTGTGCACCAGAATCCAACGCCGAGACCTCACACACACTGGTTACTCAGTCATGTGGTGCAGATCACATGACTGTCTTGCTTGAGCACACCAAATGCTCTATAATGTTTCTGAACTGTGCCTGAACAGTCTGCTGGTAATGGCATACTCATGCAGTACTATTGATTGAATATGTAGTAGGGTTGAAAAGAAAAAAAAAAAAAAATCAGGAATTGTTAATATCAATCATTTTTAAACCTCCAAACCATTCAACCATCTTCGTCCGCTTATCCGGTATCGGGTCGCGGGGGCAGCAGCTCCAGTGGGGGGACCCCAAACTTCCCTTTCCCGAGCCCCATCAACCAGCTCCGACTGGGGGATCCCGAGGCGTTCCCAGGCCAGGTTTGAAAAATAATCTCTCCACCTAGTCCTGGGTCTTCCCAAAGGCCTCCTCCCAGCTGGATGTCCTTCCACCTAGTCCTTAGTTTTCCCCAAGGCCTCCTCCCAGCCGGATGTGCCTGGACCACCTCCCTAGTGGTTCAGGCATCTTAACAGACGCCCGAACCACCTCAACTGGCTCTATTCGACGCGAAGGAGCAGCGGCTCTACTCCGAGCTCCTCACCCTATCTCTAAGGGAGACGCCAGCACCGATTATCGATCCATTCACACATGACCCTAGGGCTGCACAATTAATGGATTTTTATCACGATTACGGGTTTCACTTCCCACGATCAAATTTGCGTGATTGAGCAACTTCTTTAAATGCGTCATTTAATAGAACACTTTGGGTTGTTTTGCAAAGCGCATCCACCGCTCCGTAAACTACTGTCTGATCAGGAGCCAGTCAGAGTAGTTCCCCCCACAGCACAGCTTAGTTTCTACCCCGGTCTCCAGGTTTACCAGTTCACCAGTAAACTGGGGGACAGTGGATCGTTAATAATTCCACTACTTTTTGGCTGAATACATTTTTGATTTGACTATTTTCAACTTGTCAGGTCAATGCAAAGACAGATTTAAAAAAAAAAAAAAACTTTTGCAAAATATATTTAGACAGCTTACTAATAGGATTATCACACAAATTCAAATATGTAATAAGTTAAACATTTTATAGATGATCTATGTTTTAGGTTTGTCTAAGAAAATGTTCTTAGTTGGGCTGGGGTCATGACCTGAGATACAGTATGCCCCCCCCCCCCCCTATTCAATGCTCACAAGTGTTTGGTACAGGTGCTTGCAAAAGAAAAACTGTTGAAGTTGTTTTTTGAAATATTTTGTTTTTGTTTGCCCTACACAGTGTGTAATAGAGGATTTTAAATCCTGAACCAGAAATGTTCAATACATTTTAATATTTGCACTTAACATGTTGGCAGTGTCACCAGAGTTCAGTGAAGCACGGAGCCGTGTCGACCCAACCCAGCGGAGGTCCTCTTACCTCCGAACAGATGAGGCGAGAGTTGTGCTGGTAGGGACCCTATCACCAGCCGGGGACCCTCGTGCCCTCCGCCCGAGCGCTGCCTGTCCGCTTCCTCCGGGCTACTGCCGCCCGACTCCTGGGAGCTGTAGGCTCCGCTAATGTTCGGAATGGTGATACCGGACTGAGGTCTGGTCCCGGAGCCTCCGGAGCCCCCCGCGGACCTGGCCCTGGCTCCAAGGTGCTGGCTGGTGCTGGACGAGGCTCCGGACGCACTGTATGCATGGTACCTCACCCCCCCGGCGGTAGTCCTGCTAACATTACTGCCGTTGCTGCTGGACGTGCTGGAGGGCAGGTCCGAGCCGGAGTAGGCTCTGGTCCGTCCGTTAGCAGCGGGATTAGCAGCGACGCTGCTCTGCTTTGCCCCCATGGTAACCTCCAGTGACTCGGCTTTGCGATATTAAAGAGTCGCTCTGCGAGCCACTGCGGAACACTGCGCCAGATTGACGCCAGAGGCGGGTGGCTTTACAGGGCAAACACGTAACGTTACTGGAAGAAAAGAAAAGCGAAACAAACTCCGCGTCGCTGTGTTCCCGTCGACATCTCGGGAATGCCAGGTAGAAGTAAAAGTTGAACCGGTCAGCTGTGACAAAAGCTGAAGATGAGTGTAAAACTTTAGAAGCCGCCACTACTGTATCCGGCAGGTAACGTCAACGTTAACCATAGACATCCATCTGTATTAACGTGGGTCCTTCCTGGTTTGAGTCGCCGCTGTGGACCCGCTGAGCTCCGGCCGTTGGTTCCTCCTCAGTGGCCGCTCTGCCATGGCTCCTGGGCAGCATGAAGGAGTGAAGAGCCGGGCTCCTCACACCTCCCCGCCTGACCAACTATTGCTCCAAGGAAGGAAGTGATGGAGGAATAAAACCCGCACCAAACCGTCTAATGTGGCAGCAAGGAGACCCGGGTGTGCAGACTGTCTGTCAAGTTAGCTGAGCTCACATCTATTTCCGCTAAGACCTTTCAAAGTAAAGTGGTTGCGGTGATTTGCTGTTTCCCAAACGATTCCTGGCACCGTCACTGAATCCACGATAGATACTTTTGTATTCAGAAGAACATTTTGAGCAGAAATCTTTAATACATGATGTGTAATATATTGCTACGTGTATTCTATTAACTTGTTGCATTTTAAACTTGACCTACAATAACATGTAGGGCGGCCTAGAGACTTTAGATATACCTTCTTGTGGTGCATACAATACTAAAATAGTGAAATATTAATTGTAGACATACGCATATATTTATATATAATGTTTTGTTAAAATGTGGAACAGTTCACCCTTACATGTACCAAGCCTATCGTCAATGTTTTGGAAAATTAAAAAGATTTATCTTTACAATTAATGTTGAATTCATGTTGTGGGCTGTGGGTCCAGAAGACTGACCTCCTCTCCTGAACATGTACTTCATATGTACATCATGCTCTCATTGCCCCCTCCCCTCCATGCCAAAACAATGGAACAAAAGATAGAAATCGGAAGATTGGAGTTGAAAAACACATCTAAATGCAATACAGCACATGTATATAAATGAAATAATTGTAATGCCTTTGTTAGTTTTTCAGTAGAACTTTTTTTGATGCCACATTTTATTTTCTGTTGCTTTGTTGTACACCATTAATTAATTTCAACTGCATCTTGCATTACATACCAACGTCATGGCACACTTTTCTGAAGACTGGACACTCATTTATGTTTAGCCACTTGTCAAGTAGCTGGACATCGTCCCCATGGTATATCCGGATAAGACCTGTGTTGTGGAGGGACATTTTGCAATTTCCATCACAAGTCACTTCAATGCACATTTTATTTAACACTTCCACTGAATAGGCCACTTGATGGTTATTACATGCAACCCGATTCCAGGCACGGAAGTCATGCTCTTATTGTGAAATGCAAAGGGATTGTTTGTGGTGTGGTGGGTTTATAATGGAAACTTTGCTAGCTTGGACCTACGCGTCCAATGACGTCACCGGCAGCGTAGCAGCGTCAATAACAACGAAGGGTCTCCCGCTACCTCGCCCCCCTTCCACTTATGGGTTAATTAAGTAACAACATGCATGGAGCATGCAAGTTGTGTTCTACTGGTATTGTGTAGTGGAATTCTACAATTGTTTTGTTACCATCTTGTTTGTCAATTACAAATCCACAATGTCACCAGGATTGCCTTCACTCCAGGACCGGTCTTGGTTCTTTTCATTTTGCAGCAAAGCCATTGAAAATATAATCCAAATGAGGCAGGGATCTATAACAGGAGGGTCCCTCGGAATTACTGCAAGTGGGACCACCAAATTCTTAATTTGTCGTGTCAAAATTAAAATCACGTTTGAAAATATACATTACAACAACATGATTCCAAAGATGAATCTGTTATTTATTCTGGGATTTCTGGTTGAAAAACCACTGATAGGCTTAAGACGTTGACTCAAGCCCCCCCACATTTCATTTTTGCCCCCCTAAAACTTTTAAAAAATAATTCTTAAAAACAAAACAATTTTTTTTAGTTCTTTAAGTTAGAGTTTGCAAACTTTTCTGCTGTGACCAAGGACAAACAATAACAGGTTCAAAGGAAAGGGTTAACAGGACCGCTGGCCAATCAGAGGAGGTCTGGGTTAGTTCCATCATAGTGTCAAAAACACTAGCTGATGTTGTTGTTGTTAGGTAGCTAGTTCCCAGATTATCAGATAATGAACATCCTTAAGGATTCACATGTATGTTTAAATATATGTAAATATATCAACCATTATTATTTATAGTTTATGTGTAAAGGCTTTGAGGCATATATGGCATGTTATTGTAGACCCAGTTCAATATGCAACTCAATTTTACATACCCTAGTAGGTGGTCCTCTTTCAGCTGGGGAGTCCTTGGCCACAAAACCGCTGAAGACCCCGGCTGCAGGGACTGCATAAGTGGCTCCAGATGTTATGGAAATGGAATTGCTTTAAATATTTCTCATAAGCAACTGAACCCCACTGGAAAATGATGTAATCATTTTACAGTCATGAATAGGCCTAAATACTTGTAAAACCTGTGGAAATTCATTGTGGTAAGTAAGGCTACAGTTATCTTCTGCTACGTTACCCCCTCTCATTCCCCCTGCTCCTACGCTGCCCCTCTTATTTCCCCTGCTCTGGTGTTCCCCCCTCTCATTCCCCCT
>NC_048412.1:1613561-1620822 GCF_013103735.1 Etheostoma cragini | reverse complement strand
CCCCCCCTCATTCCTTCTGCTTAGACCCGTGTTAGTTATGAATCTGCGGGTTGTGTTTCAGTCTCAACGCCTCCAAACGGAGACATTTGGCAACACCGAAACCGACGCCAACGTTTCTCCTCCTCCTGATTGGCTCTTATTGGTCAAGACGTTTTGTTCTCTGAGACTAAAGCTTCTAACGTTACCATGGTAACTACCAGCAGAGGGCAGAGTCTCCACGCCGCCTAGTGTCAAATCAAAACTAAAATCAAAACGTAGCAATGTAAATGTGGCCTAAGTCTGCAGACCGGTTCAGGGATGAGTCCCTGAAGGTTTCCAATAGCTAGGAATGACTTCCTGTCAACCCCAGCAGGCCCGTCATGTGGACAGCAGAGTTCACAGAGCTGGTATGAAGGTGAGTGTTTCATCCACCCTCCACTGCGTTAATCCTTCTAATCTCCTCTGTCTGGAAATAGCCGGGTTTATCTGTCGATGGATGGCCACATCCATCCCCACCTGCACAGCGACAGGGGGGACGGACCAGCTCAGATGCTGAACCACAATCACATTAGCGTTAATGGCTTTGTTTGTTGGACTCATCACGCTGTGGTAGCAGTATTTATGTGTTGGTGGTACTGGGTGGCAGGATCATTGTAGACCTGGTCTGTGCTGAGTAGATTCAAGCTTCTGGAACAGGATTTACACAATGGGACACACACAGGAGAAGCCTCTACTAAAACACAGGATCCTAAAAATTGTATTAACAGCAAACTCAACCTGCAATAGTTATGTAATAAAACAAATCCAATCGCCATCAGAAGTAGTAGCAGAGCTGAACAATTAAATGTCTCAGAAATAATCGCGTCAAATTAAAAAATGTTTAGTTCTTTTTTTTTTTTCAAGTTATGAATGAATGTTATATCACTGTCATGTGACCCAGGTAATATAATAACACAGGTACACAGTCTATGAAGTGCCAACAATTGAAATAATCATAAAAATAGACAGTCTGACCAATAATCACTTATATATTATAATTTGGCATATCTAAAGAAAATCAACAATTACCATCAACAGTTATACCCTTATGACTTTAGCTAATGTTAGCAATTACTTGCAGTTAAACAAAGAATATGTGAAAACAAAAAGACAATTACAGATTAGGTAATAATTGTTACAGGTCTAACCAATAAAACAGCACATTTTTGTATTATGGTGGATATCAGAGGACAACATCCAAAGCATTAAATATGTTTTTAATAAGTCTTGAACTCCAATTCATAAGAAAAGAAAGGAGAGCACCCAGAGTTAAGGAGAAAATGAAATGCTATTAATTTAATTAATGACACCTTAACTGTACTTTTCCAAATGCTAGATATCTGTTATGATGAAGACCAGTGGAGGAAAATATTCATATTCTTTACTGGATAATTATTAGTTCATTTTTTAATACCACACTGTAAAAAATACTCAGTTACAAGTAAAAGTCTTGCAATGACAATGTTTGTTTAAGTAAAAGTAAGTATCATCAGGAAAATGTACTTGTTAGTATGTATAAGTATTACAATACAGTGTAGTACAGAGTAGTAAAACCCTCCCGTTGTAGAAGGAGTAAAGGATCCAAGCAGCTGTTTAATGACATCATCATCTCAGCTGGACCTGGAGGTTGTTATACTGTTGCTAGGTTACTTTATAATAAAACATCAGATTTAAAAACTACATGTGTGTAGTGTGCAGGAATATTAATGTGGAAAGTAACTAGTAACTAAAGTAACTAGTAACTAAAGTGACTAGTAACTAAAGCTGTCAGATGAATGAAGAGGAGTAACTAAAGTAATTATTAACTAAAGTAACTAGTAACTAAAGCTGTCAGATGAATGTAGAGGAGTAACTAAAGTAATTAAGAACTAAAGTAACTAGTAACTAAAGTAACTAGTAACTAAAGCTGTCAGATGAATGTTGTGGAGTCACTAAAGTAACTAGTAACTAAAGTAACTAGGGTTGATCCCTGAGATGTATCAATAAGATAAGATCAAATTAATTTAAAAGAGGGGATTTTTACAATTGGGGGGTACATGTCCCCCCCCCCCCCCCCCCCCCCCCCCCCTGTCCCCAGTGGAAATTAAGCCTTTTGGTAAGATGGTAGCCATACAGTTAAGCTTAAGGATGTGCTATGGTTTCCACATGTACTGTATGTGTATATCATGCATAAATAATATCCATTTGGCCCATGTTAATATGCAATTGTATACAGTAAACTGTAGGTAGTCGGGGGTCCCTGGCCCAAAAAACATGAAAGCCCCCTGCTGTAACAGATCCAGCCTGAGGGGGAAGTCTCAGACATGAAGCAAACAGCTGAGACATCGATAACCACACAGACAATACTACAGAGAGCAGGAAACACCTGCATGTACACCCAGAGACTGTGGAGCTACTTCCCCAAGGCTACGGACTTGTGGTCTCTCATGAGCCCATGGGTAGCACATGTGTCTGTTTCACTCCTACACACCACTTGGTGGCAGTGTTGCATTAAAAGAAATCAATTCAGGGCCTACAGGGAAAAAAGAGACTGCCAACAATTGCAAACTTTAGCAGCTATGGCCAAAAAATAAAAGTGTTGCAAGAGACTTTTCTACACCTGGTTTTTCTGAGCAGGAAGTCTTCTTTTACCTGTTGATGCAGCAGCAGCTGAGTAGAACCGGTGGTCAGGTGTTAAACACACAACTTCCTTTGTAACTGTGATCTTTGGCTGATAGTGTAATTGTGAAGGAACTATGAAAAATACATTAATCTGAAAAGATATCATGGGTACTTTAGTGTGAGTCATACACAACACACAATACAAAAGTATTCTACTTTAAAAATGTGGCTTGTAATACGCACTATTACAACATACACAAACTACACATCAACGGGCAAAAATGAATAGGGAATGGTTGATACATCTTTTAATCTTATACTTTTAAAATACAGGGTACAAGTGGCTGAAATGGGTTTCCTCAGGAGGGGGGCTGGGGTCTCCCTTAGAGACAGGGGGCGAAGCTCAGTCCTCCGAGAGGAGCTCGGAGTAGAGCCGCTGCTCCTTCGCGTTGAAAGGAGCCAGTTGAGTTGGTTCGGGCATCTGGTAAGGATGCCTCCTAGGGGGGTCCCTAGGGAGGTGGTCCAGGCACCGGTCTTACCAGACTCTGGTCCATTTCATTAGTCCAGAGAGTCTGGCCTCTCTTCATTGATAGTGTTAACCTCCTCGAAGGCGGGTCCTCTGTTGAAGTTTAAAACTATTGGATCTGCCATAACCAATCGCTAACGTTCATAACGTATGTCATGCGCAAGAGGAGAGAGCAACAAGGCTTTAATTTAGCATTAGCATCGCTAGCGTTAGCCTTAGCCAACTCCATCACTACTAACATAGCAAGCTGGAAAAGTAAACTTTCCCGAACCCCCCACGGGGAGGAGGGCCACAGCATCATGGCCCCCAGCAGAACTCAGCCAAGAGTGTTCTTACTCAGGCTTTAACTTCTGGATATTCCGCAGCGTTGCAGCATCTTTCTCCGCCGCCATTACGGAACTACAACTCTAGCGTGCGGCCTCAACGCCATCGTTCTCAGACACTCCCTCTGTTCGCTGATTGGGCCGCCAAAAAATTAATATCCTTAATTTCCGGTCTATGGGTGCAGCCTCCCCCAGAGAATTATTTTTTATTTGCATCCGCTGCATTTCCTGCGGCACTAGAGTAATCCTGGATGTGAAACGTCAAGAATATAGACAAAAATATAAAAATAAATATACTATAGACACCAGACGTTGTGTTTATGTTAACAAGTTGGGAGGTCAGCTTGCTTAATGTGGAATATGATATAATCAGCTATAATTCAGGCTAACAAGCAGATATCACTATAAGCTAATTTTTTGTAATCAAATATTTACATTTTTTTTATTTATATTCAAAACACTTAAACCTTATTTGGTTATTTGAAAGCAGTTTGAAGATTAACTTGCAAATGCAGGATGAAGTTATCTTAAAGATGCTCTGACGCTTTTTAGGCTACAATATACATTTTTTTTTTTTACAGCAAAACATCTCGCTTCAAGTATCTTTGAAATCCAACCCTGAGTCATGTAAAAACTAGCACTGCTTCAGCGAAAGTGCAGAGTTGAAACCAAGAGCAGCCTTCACATCACTGGCCGATCCTGTGATTGCAGTTACATGAGGTAGGTGTGTTCAGAACCGTCCCAGCATGCATTGGGGCAGTAGCTTCATTCACATAGCCACGGATTTATGGCTTTTTCCAGATCTTCACTTCTCTTGGATCTTGGCCCAGAGAGCCCATCTAGCCTTTTAACTATGAACTCCCCCTTCGTCAACCTCCAGATCTCCTTCCTATTCTCAGTCCTGAGAGTCGGATGATCACCTGGCGAGTGTTCCTGTCCTCCTTTCTTGCCCCCCGACGTACTGTTTGCTCTATTTCTTGCCCACTGCGGTTCTACCTTCCTGAATAGCACGATCCCCTCTTCCCTTGTGTTTTCATTAGCGATTTCTTTCATGCCTTTCACTCCTAGATTCCAGCACCTGCTGTATGTATCAGAATCCACCATCTTCTCTTTAACGGCTGCTTTCTGCTCTTCCAGTGCAAGAACTTCATCTTTTAAAGCAGACACCTTGCTTTTGCTGATTTCCATTCTAGTGCTGTAGCCAAGCTGCCCATGATGATGCTATTCTCTTTGATCTGAACGGTCAAATCCTTCAGTTTGTTTTCTGGCTTGCTGAATCTGGAGCACTCATTGTTAACAGAAGACCAAATGGACTCGCCTGGGGAGTCCTTCATTTGGTCTTATACATCGGTTAGTCTATGATTGTGCATTCACTGTGGAATTATCCAGTTCATCAATGGGACATTTGTCTTTTCCCACGAGAGTGACACCCATCCCGTAGTCGTGTTCAAGAAAGGAAGCCGCAACAGGTGCAGCAACGTGGTTGCTCGCTTGAGCATTAATAAGCGAGGTTGTAGTAACCTTGCTTGTTGCTAGCTGGCTTTGCCTTTGATAACCACCATGAGTTTCTTTTTCCTTGGCTTGTTTCTTTTTCTTCGTCCAGTAATGATTTAAGCACGTACAGTTTATGATGAGTTAAAAGTCATTATTCTTTATTTTTGAGGGAAGAAATAACTGTGTTCTCAAAAGTGTGACCCCTCTAAAAACACATTACTTTCCTCTTCTCGCATGATTTCCTTGAGTCTCTCACATGTTTTCTCTGTGGGAGGGACTAAGGCATCCCGTTCTCTCTTTGATAGGTCAAACAACACAGGACTTCCCCCCCAGGAGACCGGGGGCTCATGTCCCGTTCCTGTCCTGTGTGTCTCTGAAACGTGCATTTTATCCTTAACCTAACTGTCCCATTCTGTTGTCCCATGTCAGTCAAACGTACTGTACGTCCCAACCCAGAGCGTCAAAAAGTGATGCCAAGAGTCCCGACGGGCGCGTCCCAGTATGACGCCGAAGGAGACGTTTCGTGTCGATAACAAACGCCAAACGCACCCGACCAAGCGTTGGGAGGGAGATGGACGTGGATGCAATTTAAGGACTTGGGACGTAGCCACAATCTCATTTCATGTTCCTGTATGTTACAGGTGTATTGTGGGTATTTTGTCCCAACGTTTCCACACTTTGATCACTGTTAACCAGTTCCATGTCTCAGGGTGAATGTGCTCAGGCTAGAGTGATGGTGGTGCATGGTTGATGAGGTCCTCCCCATGGACTGGCAAGGTACTCTTAAGTGTTACGTGTGTGTGTGTGTGTGTGTGTGTGTGTGTGTGTGTACAGCTCATAGGGGCTGATGTGAATCCTGATTCTGATGTGTAGCTGCAGTTTACAGGCACATATTCATCCGATTACATGAGTGACCACTGACTGACCTCAGTAATACAGCGCCACTGCCTCCGTGTGTTCTGACTCCGACTCCCCCAATCTGCATTCCAGACAAAAACTTGAAAAGAAGAAAAAAAAAAACTTAATTAATTGCCTGACATATTTTGCAGTCCTTCTCCCAGCCAATTTAGTGGGAGATGTCAATCAGGTGGATTAGGCTTGTTTTTCTGTAAGCCCTGTGCTGACAGTGGGAAATGATTAAAAGGGGAGATTATGTGACAGCAAATTTGTGTTGATATCATTAAACTTTCATCGTGGACTGGGTCTAAAGCTCTAAATTGCTTATTAACTCGCTTTTTGTGGCTGTTCGCCTATCAACACTTCAAATGAGCCAGATATCAGAGCAGTCTCCCCACAGCCCCCCCCACCCCCATCCCCATCACACACTCTGCTCCTATTCGGCGGTAGAAACATCCTTTGTGTGACTGGGATAAAAAAAATACATCTCTAGACCTTCTCTGCACTGCATGAGCATCCATAATCATGCAGTACTCACGAGTCAACCATGGGAATAGTTCATAATGTCTAAATCAAAAATAAGTGGTCATAGATCTGCTCAGCGATGTTTTATAACTGCAAATAAGTAGGATTTTGTACGTTGATTTCCCCTTAAGTGAATGAAACAGCGACTTTGTTTACATGAACACATTATCCGTTTTTTTACCAATATTCTAATGCCAGATTGTGTTTTGAACAAGCTGCCATGATGGTCTGGTTTCAAAATTCCGGAGAAGCCGGACCCATGTGATGAGTTTGTCCAATCAGCTGCTGGTTTTTCCTTTTTTGGGAGACAGTACAGACTAGCGCTGTCTGCTGTTATGGAGACGCGCAGAACGTACGCTCAAGTCCACGTCATTACAGTGGGTTCTTCGGCCTTTTTAGGCCAACTCGGGGAGACTGTTAGTCGGACCACCAGAACCTTAACACAGTCCGGGCCCCCATGAGTTAAACTGGCTAGAACGACTTTAATCTGTTGCTTTATTATAGTCGTACCAAACTCTGAAGCATTGAAATGTCTTTAAATGTTGATCTGATCTGACTCAACGTCTTACTCTCCTGGCCTCAGCATGTCTTCAGTCATTGCTTCACTGTTGCACCATAACCGGTCTGAAGGCCAGCGGGCCTCCTGGTCTGTGTTCCAGATAGCATAGCAGAGCTCCGAAAAACAATCTCCCCAAAACCACAACTGAGAATCAAAACGCTGATGAAACATGAATGCTTCCTGTGGGAATGTTGGGGATTTTAAAAAGCAAATTAAAAGCCCACCTGGTTTTCCCTTTTTGTGCTAGAAAATCCTGTCAAAGGGATTTTTAAGTTATATATATATATATATATATATATATATATATATATATATATA
>NC_048412.1:1591169-1613461 GCF_013103735.1 Etheostoma cragini | reverse complement strand
GAATGCACCTGAACACACCTCCCTGTAAGACCACCACACCCAGAATGCACCTGAACACACCTCCCTGTAAGACCAGCATGCCCAGAATGCACCTGAATACACCTCCCTGTCAGACCATCTGCGTGGCAGGAGTTACTGGGGCAAAATATTCCCATTAAGAAATCTTTCAAACTACTTCACGAAGCGTAGCCATGAAGCCTGTAACTGTCAGACATATATACAGTAGTTACCTGTAGTCAACAAGCAAGCTTATAACAATAGTGAAAATGTACAACATGTATTTATTATCAGAGCAAACTATAGGTAGAATGAACACTGAGCCTTCATTAGTGTAATCCTAACTCAGCTAACTTGCAATTAAAGGTGGCTGCTGTGTATGGCAAAACTCAGTGAGTGTTTTTGTGTGTGTGTGTGTGTGTGTGTGAGAGAGAGAAAAACTTCAGCCTGCAGGCCTGTATCTTACACCATGGGAACATCTTTTCACTTTTGTTTAGTCTGTCACCAAATCATGTCATCATTTACTTAACACACACACACACACACACACACACACACACACACACACACACACACACACACACACACACACACACACACACACACACACACACACACACACACACACACACACACACACACACACACACACACACACACACACACCTCTTCAGGATGTATTGTATACAGATACCTGTTACAAGAGAGATGGGAAACGGCACTCCTCTTAATAAAGAGCCATTCTAGTTGTTTGGAACATGAGGAAGAACAAAGAGCTTTTGTGACAAAGCACCCTGGAGACCATGTGACCATGTGACCATGCCAACAGTGCACGGCTCTGGGATACCTGTAACAACCAATCGCATTTCTACATTTCGGTGCCTTATTTGAAACTAACATTGATAAAAGCTGTTGTTCATCCCTTTGGATTTCCTCCTCTCTGTCGGTCTGTGAGACATCAGTGTGACAGGAAACAAAACAAAAGGAAGGAAACAATGTAATGTAACGCTTTGGCCTGGACAAAAGGAATCAAACTACAGATGGAAAAGCAAACTTATTGTTAAAAGTGGCTCCAATCTGAGCAGAAAGTTGGGTTAAAGCCGACTTGTACAGTCTAAGACGGATGTCATCCACATGCTGGTAACAAGCTGTAAAATATTTGAGTTATGACAGCAGGGTGCTGAAAGTCAAACCCAGAGGAAAAATGTCAAAAGAGAAAACTTGCTTTAAAACTGTTGTTATTATAAGAGGTGATTGTAGATTGTTGGACTTCAATGCATCAATAAACCAATAGTAAAAAAAGCTGAATACAATGTCTCAACACACAGTACGCAGTGTTGGGTATTGGTAGGGTACAGACTCAATTATTGGCAAATTATCAAGGATGTTTTATCAATATTTAAAAAATTATGGATATGGGTATTAACAACTTTACAACATTGACAAAAAGTGGTCACCACCCCTTGAAAACATAGGTGGTGTTCCCTTTAAAATGCAGGTCTTAATTAATCTGATTAATTCGTCTTGTCTCTCTGAGAGGAACAGACAAATGGAGGGGTGGGAGGGTGTTGTAGAAGTGACTGTGTTCAACCAGCGGTTGTTATATCACATACACCAAATAATCACTAACAACTGCTATTTGAAGTATGGTAGAATTTATTTAACATCAAAATTGCCAAAAGGCCAATCAATAATCCTTCAATTATCAAAACTGATATACCTTTTTACAAACTAAAACTAAGCAAAAAACAGCAGATAGGCATGCAGCAGGCACGTTTGTGTGTGTGTGTGTGTGTGTGTGTGTGTGTGTGTGTGTGTTTGTGTGTGTGTGCATATATGTAACAGTGTTAGAAATTCACAACACATGCATATGTTTCTGGGTGATTGTGTGTAAATGTGTGTGTATGTCAGGTTTGATCAGTATTGTGATCAAATGATACCTTCACAGCAAAATAGATAGGACTCGGCCGTCTAAGCTGTTTTCGGGGTCCCCTGGTTCAAAGGGAATCCAGGACCTCCTGGCGTTTCGGCCATTTTGTGCAGTACCACATACATGTGACCTGCTGGGTGCTGCTGCAAAATGGTCTTTTCCTCCTCTTGTCTGAGGAGACATGTGCTTCCCTTTTTTTTTCCAAAGGTGGATCAGTCTCGGAAATTTACAGATAGGCCGAAAATCTCTTGTCTGTGAAGATCTCTGTTTAATATCAGGTTTAATTCTCCTCCATCTGATGGTCCCAACAGCAGTCCGAACCTACATGAATAGAAATTGGTTATGTCACAGCGCATCACAGAGATGGTATAATACTACAGTGTTGGGCTGCCTGGCAGTTCTGCAACATATTGTGGATGCAATGAGAACACCTGCTGAAGGTGATGTGTGTCTGTGTGTTTGTGTTTCGGTGATCGGTGTGCGATCAGTGGGAGAAAAGTGAGCGCTGCTTTCCCTGTGGCAGAGCCCAGCTGAGGGCAGGAACTCTACCAAGTGCACCCTGTCTCATTTGCATGCATAGATGGCATAGTATTAGCATAGTAATAGCGCGCGAGAGAAAAAAGCGCCGAGAACTAACAGGAGATATTTGGCAGCTGATACTCAGGGCCCAATTACAAGCGTTCGCCTGCATTCTCCTTTACTCAGGGGCTTTCTCATCTCTCAGCCCTCTGCTCGGCTCGGCACAGTGGGCCTATCTTCAAACTGTCAGCCTGTTTAGAGCTGGAGATTGTGCGTGTGCGTGTGTGTGTTTGAGTGTGCAAGTGTGTTTGTGTGTGTGTGTGTGTGTGTGAGAGGAAACAGCAGCTCTGCACTAATGAGGATAGGGACAGAGGCAGCAAGAATCCTCTCTACTGCTTCGCCTCTGCAGCTCTTCCCGCAGGATGGAGGAATGTAAATGAACTTTTAATATTCTGACTGAAGGGGCAGGCTGAAGAGCTGAAGGTGTTCCAGGGAGGAGGCTAAGGAAAGATGAAGTCATCGTGAGAAGGCTGACTTCAGAGAACCTGACCTGTTGATCGTTTTTTAACTCTTTTACCACTCAGCGCTGCCAAAGAAACTCCCACACAAGGTGTTACGACTGCTGTCGTACTTGTTTGTGTTTTCGCGGTGTGTGTGCATGTGTCCTGTGTTTTCTTTTCTTTTTTTTCACATGCAAATAGCGCCGTGCCGTTGCTTGGGGATGATTGGTAGAAGCAGACATGCCCAAGCCATGATTTGCTGCAGCTGATTACCAGATATTTAAAGTGGCAAGATGGCGGCCGTCAGCGGGGGGGCAGCGGGCCTTCCTCCTCCTCCTCTCCTGCTAACCAGCCACACGTTGTCTTTGTTAAGCTGTTGTGTTAGATTAGTACTTTTGTGTTTTCCTTTGTAAGGGTGGATCTCCAGGTGTGTTACTTTAGTTTTTTATCCTGTTTTCTCAGTTAGGGAGGAAAGTCATTGTTATTCTTTGGGCCATATTTTGGTTCATTAGGTTAATATTTTACTTTCTAGACAGGGTTGTTTTGTTTGTTATTTTAGTGGTAGGCCACCCTGAAGCTTTATGTAAGTTAGTAATATATCTGTTTAATCATAAGTTATATTTTATGTCAAATAAATACATTGTGACACCAGGGGGGACGGGGAAGATGGGGCCTTTCTACTTGTTCATCCTAGGCACCCCTAGACTGGGGCGTTACACACTGTCTAACTTGCAAAAAGTAATACATATAATAGTACACAACATCGCAGTAACAGACCATCATCGGGCAAGCGGTGTTACATCTTGAGAAGCCATCTTTTGTAGACGTTGACTCTTTTTCTGCACCGGTTAACAACTTCCATACAACCTTTCTTGGCCAAAGACAACCTATTGACTAGAGATGGTTACATAGCATCTTTTCCTTCCGGGTTTCGATTCCGATCCCTGATATATCCCTGTCATATATTTGATCATGTTTTGACTATCCCATTATGGATGGATGTAATAGGATTTATATATTTGTTTTGTTTGGCTCAGGTAAAATCTTTGGGACATGAACAGACACAATAAACATGTAGAATTTTACTTAATTATCGAGTTTAACAGTCAGTCCTAACGGAAAAAGAACACAAATAAACTACTTTAAAATAGTTTTTCTTTGGGTCTAGATTACACGGTTTCAGATGGCTACCCAGACTAAAGCAGTTTAGGCAATATCAAAGAATTTCCTGATACTACTTTAAATCCTACTTTAAGTTTGACATGAGACTCCACTAATTACACACACAAAGCCGTGTTCCACTTCATCTCCCCGCCACATGGCTTTACATTTCTCTGGTTGTTGGAGATGAAGGTGGGGCTACATGAGGAGGACCCGAATCAGCAGGGTGGTCTTTTTCAACATTCTTCTCTGCTGAGGGGTAAGTCGGAATTAACTCTTCTGGGCCGAATCATGCAGCATCTTCCCAATCTCCATTTGAACAACAGTAACAGGCCCCGCAGCTCCAGTGAGAAGACAAATGATTGAGTCACCTGGGATCTCAGTAAAGAACAGAGAGCGAAGCTCCCGCAGGGCTGTGGGTCAATACCAAACAGACAACTGCTCCTATTTACACACCATCACCGTAGGCAACAACAAGCGGACCTAGAAAGAGACATCTGGAACAAAAGACTGACAAAAACAAAATATTGAGCGGTATTCAGACTTGCGGCTCTGTTTTAATAAATCTGGGAGCTAGTGCAAAGGGAGGTGCAAGTTCTTGGCGCCAATCATTTTCCCAGTCTTGGTGGCCACAGGCCAGAGTGCAGCTGTGGCTTAGAAAGGCGCTGCACTCCATTCTCTCACCTAGTATCGCCATCATCCGCTCAAAGTTAACTAATTAATGAAATGAATAGTATTTAATATGATTTATGACCACATACTTGCAAAACTAATGACTCTCATTTTAGCCTCAGCTGTATTTTCTGTTAAATGCTGATTGGTAAGCTGACACGCTGGACTAACATGGTCAACATGGTGGGCTATATGTATAATATATCTGCTTTGTATGTTAGCATTGTCGACATTAGCATAGTAGCTCAAGACACCACTGTTTCTATGTGCAGCGTCACAGAGCTGTAAGCAAGGCTGTATACTTTTATTCCTGTTTGTACTTTTCTTTTCAGGGAACTTCACTTTAATTCACAAAAATCTGTGAACCGAGCTTTAACCCTACCCACAGTCAAATTTCTGTTATTTTGGCAGGAGCCGGTGACATTGTGATACATAGAAAAATGTCAGTATTATTCAGTTTGTATAGGTTTGCAATGGTAATGTGCGTCCTAAAATTAAAATGACTTGTTTCATTGTGTGAAGAAATGTTATTTGAAAATGTACAGTAAAAAGATGGAAATGAACAGATCTTGTGGCATTCCCCAAGGCACACCTCTGGGAACCATTATGTTAGGGGAGGTCTGTTTGGAAATTACTGTTATAGGCAAAAGTAAAATAAATATTTCTGTTCTGCAATATGCAGAAGAAAATAAATGAATAAATGCCATGCAAGGACATATTTTATCTCAATAAACAAATAGAATTTATAAAAGGAAGTTACATTTGTGACAAGATATTTCTTTTTAATATAATAAATAAATAAAGATTAAGTTATATCTCCTTTGGCCCTTCCCACATGCAAACATGTAAAGTGTATCTGTTGCCGTTTCAAAATTGCTGTATGAACAAATCATATTTTTATGTAAGGCTGGGCTTCGGCATCCGAGTGTCACATATGTTCACAATTAGCCGGAGACAAAGGTCCGGCTGCGGTCAGCCTGTGGAGCAGGAAATCATGAGTTCATGACATGTTAGGGATTAAAGCTGCATCTTGAGAAAACTGTGTGTGGGTGTGTGTGGGTGTGTGTGTGTGTGTGTGTGAGAGAGAGAGAAAAGGAGCGGCCGTCTGCTTCTACATCAGAGAGTCTCCTTTGTTTTCCAGACGTCCATGTTGCACAGCACGCTGTAATTGCAATATGGCTTGCAACTGCAGATCTATTTTTTCACTCTTTTTTAATCTTTCCAACATGTGTACAATATGTACATATTGAGTGTATGTATAGGTTGCATGGACTACACAATTACAGTATCTGCTGGATGTACCATTTATCGTAATATTTACCAGCGTGCTCATGTGGGAGTCATCTGGGTAATATTAAGACTACATGGTCACCAAATCGATTTGAAGAAATACAAACAAGCCGGTCCGTTTATTTCCCCTTTCTATTTCTGAATAGATAAGCTGTGTAGCCACACCATGTAGCACTGACACAGCGCTGTGCAGATAGGCCTTAATGCAACACTAGTCTATTCAAAAATTCAAATTACGAGACTATCCCAGGGAGTAAATTAGACAGATCATGTAAATGCGAGGGTTTTCCTTTGTAAAGACAGCACACAAAAACCAAAAAGCTGGATCTAGCAATGAACCAGGAGCCTGAATGAGTTGGCAATGGGCTGGGGCCCCCATTCTTGTTCCCTCCCGTGCTGCAATTAACAACCTACAAAATGCCCCATTTGTGCTTAAACAGAGCCCAAATACAACCCAAGGCTAAATACAGTAACAAACCTCGGTATGTCCCTGATCCTACTGCAGATTAGATTTCTTCCTGTCAGGATTTGCGTGAACATACTGCAGAAACAAAATGAATAATGCTTTACACATGCAAATTGTGTTTAAATGGGTAAAGAAGAGATTGAATTTCCCTCAGAAGGAGCGGGTTGGGCCTATGCATTGTTGAGTCAAAACATATGGAAAAAAACTTCCCCTCCTTCTTAGAGCCCTCGATGCTAACCAAGGTTGGTTTGTGTTGCAACCCCGAAGGTCCAGCGTTACACAAAGCCAAAGCTGAAAGTGACACTCAGAAGACAGAGAAACGCCCTGAGGGACGCCGTCATCTGGGATTACTGGGCTGGAGCAAATCATATTACCATTTCCTTGTATTTTACTTCTTCCTCCTGTAAAAAGAGAGCTGCTTCAGCTGGATGTGTTGAGGCTATACTCATATCGGTTTCAGTTCAATGTCAGACAACTGAAATTTCATATGAGAAAAGTTAAATTCAGTGGTTTCTTATTTCTGTTTTTAGATTGCTCAACAACTGCTTGCAAAGACTCCGAGTTATATAAACCAACTCACTCATTGTGACTCCTTTAGCTAGTAAAGTCACTTGAGAAAGTAGAAGTGAAAAAAATCCAGAAAACATTTTTTTGAAACACTGCCTAATTTGGTGAATTGTTATGTTTAATATTAAGTTATAATCCATGTAAAAAATGAGTAAAATGTCAGTAAACCAAGCAGCTATCAGAAGCTAAAGCTCCCATTTCCTGGCAAGTGAAATCTAACCTGACGCACCAGATGGTTTTTTATCCCTTGATGCTACTGCAGCATCTAACTTCTTTTAGAGCCGCCAGTGTTTTTTGAAGGAAGAGATGCCTCTCGGTGTCGTCACACACACCTAAACCACGCCTGGAGCTGCTCACAGGGGGCTGACCGGTCCGAATCCCCGTGCATTGCTGGAAACCTGACAAGGTGGATTTAAGTGGGATCACGTGATCTTGTGATATTGTGAGAATCTAGCTGCCGTGCAAGGGGATCTAAACTCAGCTTCAGGCTAAAACAATCTCTCAATATGGACTTAGTATCTCAAAATAATGAGAAAGTATCTCAAAATAATGAGAAACCTTCTTAAAATATTAACTTAGCATGTCAAAATATTACAATAAATATTACAATAATAATTAAATATTACAAAGTACCCCAAAATAATAAAATTAAGACTTAATATCTCAAAATAATGACAAACCTCAAAGTATTGACTTAGTATCTCAAAATAATGATTTAGTATCTCAAAATAATGATTTAGTATCTCAAAATGATGAGAAATTATCTCAAAATAATAATTTAATATCTCAAAATACTGACTTATTATTTCAAAATAATGAGAAAGTATCTCAAAATAATAATTTACTATCTCAAAATATGAATTTACCATCTAAAAATAATGACTTAGTATCTAAAAATAATGAGAAAGTATCTCAAAGTAATGAAAAACTTTCTCAAAATATTGACTTAGCATGTCAAAATATTGACCAAGTATCCCAAAATTATGAGAAACTTTAAAATATTGACTTGTTATCTCTACGTATTGACTTACTTTCTAAAAGTATAGACTATTTATCTCAAAATAATGACAAAACTTCTCAAAATATTGACTTAGTATCTCAGAAAAAAAACGTAGTATCTCAAAGTTATGAGGAATTATCTAAAAAATATTGACTCAATATCTCAAAATGTTGACTTAGTAACTCTAAATATTAACTTACTATCTCAAAATATTGAACTACTATATCAAAATGATAATGAGAAACTTGCCTAAGTTAAATATCTTGGACATCGTCAGCAACCAATGGGTGCTCTCCCTCCAGCACCAACATGGCGGGTTTTACAGGTGGATGAACACACACCTCCGGGGGATGGAGACATTCATCTGCATGTGTAGCAGAAGCCTAACCATTAGTTACATTTTTCAAAAATGGTTACCTTGCAAGATCTCCAGGCTTTACATATTGTGGTGGATAATCTTTAGATGGAAAATAGTGTCAGACTTTCAGGCAGTCATCTAGTGTATGGTAGGTATTTTTTTTTTGTACTATCCACTCTTTTGCTGTTGTTTTTTAGGGGGGGTTACAAGAGGTAGATATTTCCCCATCAAAAACTTATTAAAGACTCCCCAAATGAGTTAACCATTCAGGGGGCTCAAAACATGTGTTTACCAGTCTAAGGTGTAAATATAGTGAAGGTTGAGAAAATTAGTGGTGTGAAGTGTACGGTGTGGTTGCATCTTATATGAGCTACTGTATCCTTTCTTCTTTTTTCTTCTAGCTCGTCAGTTTGACTTTTCCTTCTGTAATGCGGGACTTTCATTTCAGTATGACGTTGTTAGACTGTGTTCAGTGAGCTTCCAGCTTTCTCAGGCAGAAAGAAGCAGAGCTAGGGCTCAGTTCACCTTGACAGCCGAGCCCCAGAGACGGGATCTGGGTTCAGAGAGCTGGAGAGGCGTGGAAGACGCTGGGCCACCAGGGTGAACGAGCTGAAGAGGAGGGGTAGTGAACCTTTGGCTTGCATTTGACAGCTGGCAAGCTGAGGAGAAACACAACACACCAATGGAAAGACCACAGAGGGAAAGAACCGAGTTAATGCACTAAGCATGGGTGTGGAACGCACTTTAAGGAGAGTTTTGTTTGAGTGTTTGTTAGAACAAAGCCTTTAAACAGTGTATGCAAGTGTAAAAAAAATATGCATGTACAAGAAGCTAGACCGATAACTAGATAGCTTGAAAGATTCTGGTCATGAAATTTACATGGCCACACAGAGCTGGCATCTACGCTCAGCTGGTGGAGCGCTGCATGCCCCGACACACACCTTTGAAGTCTGAGCTCAGCTCTTTCCACACCACTGGAAAATCACACACACACACACACACACACACACACACACACACACACACACACACACACACACACACACACACACACACACACACACACACACACACACACACACACACACACACACACACACACACACACACACACACACACACACACACACACACACACACACACACACACACACACACACACACAAAGTCCCTGTGCAGGCCTCGCCAGGCAGAGTGGAAAGTAAAACAGTGATGATGAGGGTTGCTGTGCACATGTGAGACGCATTAATCCTGCAGCAGCCTGGTCTGCTGTGCATGTGTAATCATTGCATATTATTATCTATCTCCAGTCAGAGCGTCAGCAATGCTTCATTTATTTGTGGTTATTTTGTGGCATTTTTCTACATTTAATTCAGACCAACGAGGGACCCAGTTTAACCTCTCTTGGACCCCCCCCCCTCTTGTTTGGTGGTTATTTTGGTTGCTTTCCGTTTGCTACTTTTCTAATCTTTTCTGTAATTTGGTCAAAAACAACAGAGTCTCGGCGGTTAGATTTTATGCAAATGTAGGGTGTATGGTTTAATGAAAATAACTTAAATTCCCTTAATGACCATATATATATAATGTCAAAAGCATATAGGGATTTAAAGAATCATTTTCAGGATGAGAGATTCAGATTTATTGTGATGTTGATGCCTTATGCGTATACATATTCAGTAATGCAAGGGGAATGCGGGGAAGAGGGCTGTGCATATTAATGCATGAAGGTGCTTGTATATTGTATGCGCATTGTTGATGATGTAAGGTGAATATGTAAATATAAGATGAGGAGGTTGCAGGAAGGGTAACATGCAGATGGATGGTGATAAAGGAAACTGTTGTGTAACACAGGGAATACAGAACATATGGACGAGAGTGTTGTGGCTCAGAAAACAAAGTGAGTGAAGAGGAGGAAAAAAGAAAAAGGCAACGAAGCAGAGTGTGAAATGCACAACCGGGGGTGACGTGATGTTATCCATTCGAGATGTGAGACAGATGATAGCTAGGAGTTTATGATGACATCAGTCAGTGCATTTCAGCACTGCACGATTTATTACATTTAACCGTTATTTCTACAGGTAATAACAAGGTAAGACAAGCTCATTCTCACATTCACACAAACCTTCAGTTAGATACATCATTTGGAAAAAAGTGCCAAGTCCTTAATAGGCATGTTTTTGCATAAGCTGAGAGATACAGTATCTTTTTGTATTTGTAAGTAATTTAGCATTTAAATGTGTTAAACGAAAAGATTCTGAAGTTTTTTTTTTATGTTCTCAAGGTTTTGATTCACAAAAAATGAGCTTGTATATTTGGTGGCGTTGTGGAGTTAGCGCGGGGAGGGTGGTGCAGAGGGGGCTGCAGCCGCCATGTTGGCCAGAGAGAAACACAGGGAACAGCATTTTCCTTTTTTAAATAATCTCTGATAACAGATATTGTTCACATTGTCTCTTCAAGTGCTTGTTTTTATTTTTATTCCAGCATGAAAAATATGGTAAATATGACAGATGAACATGCAACATTAACCCTATTAATCCAGCATTAGGGTGTTTTAAAGGAGTCTCTGTGTCCTCTTAGGCGTACAAAGAGCCGTTTTGTGTTTAGCCCGTGGGAAACATTTTGCTTCTCGGTTCTGCAGTTTTGAGTCAGCAGCAGCTGATGTTTTAATATCTTTGAGTATATTGTTTATTCTGCTGTCATATTATTTCCCTGCAAGTTTCAGATTTGATTCCAGAAAACGGGAGACAAACACATGCTTGGTGCTAATGAAAAGACCACAGCGTACATTTTCACACCGATTAGTCAATGCATGTAAAGTTGTATTTTATGATTTTTGTTCTATAGGTATATATCCTGGAATAAAGATGCTATGTAGGGCAGCTTGTCATATTATGTAGATAAAGATCAATCTGTGCTTCTCCCTTCCATTGAAACTGACTCATTATTATAAAGTCTTACTCCCATAAACAACACTATTAACACTATAACAACAGCTATCTGTAGCATTACATAAAATGTAACAGTGTAGTTGGAACACATCAAGGGTTGCTGACCACTTTTATCAAAGACTCGTAGAGGAGCTCTGGAACCCCCCCAGGGTATTTGGACTGCAGCATGGTGTGCAGAGCTCACTGAAACTCCTCCTGTCTAATGGATGCTATACATTGAACCCCTTTTGCAGCATTAGAGTTGGAGCATGCACATCTAACAGTGATGAGGTGACAGGCCCCTCCCTCTCTGGAGGTATTGCCATGTGTTTGAAGTTGAACAGCTCCAAATTGTAATTCTGTTCTACGGGAGAAAATCCTTGTCCCTGACACATCTTTATTTTCTTTTAGAATTCACAGCATGATAAGTGAACCGTGCGCCTGCATCTCTCACTGCCTACAAACTACGTCCTGTAATTTATCTGCTTTCTACACATATGCCCAACTTTTAACCTTTTCCAGCGCTACCACTATTAGTCATAACTCAAGATATGCGATGCCTTGCCCTGCCAACCCACCCCACTCCACGTTTAGCCCTGGGGCAGGATATCTATAATTCATCTTTTATCTGGCACTCGCAGTCCTGCATGCTGTTCCACGCAGCCGTTGCCCACTTCATAGGGTGAAGCCGCTCGCTCTAATACAAATCTCACAGGGTACCTAGAAATTGATTGTAATCCAAGGTAAACAGTCTGGTTTGCATAATCATGCGTTTCACAAGTGAGCATCACAGCGACTGAGACTGCAGCACTCAGGCTTTGGTTTCAGGAGGATATGGCGTGCCAAACTGGCACCAGCACCACTGCTTTATTGGGTCTTAATGGCAACAGGGGGCCTGACCCCGAATCATATCAAAGGAAAAAATGCTGTTAAAGGGAAAACTGTCAAAACGTGCGTTTGTGTGTAGTAGTTAGAGCTGGAACAAGAAGAATCAAAATGCTGGACCTCTCTGTGCGCTGCGCTTTCTGACTTTGTCCAGCTCAGGCTGCATGGGGTGTGCTGAACACAGCCAAACTCGCAAATATACACGGGGTCAGGCTGTGTGCTGTGGACCTCCATCATGATGTAGACAGAAATGAAGGATAAATCTGCAACACCAACCGACACGCTGGAGGAGACAGACTGTACTTTATTGGCCTGTGTTGAAACAGGAATTTCTTCTACAAAGTATACAAAGTACACAGCAGTGACAAGCTGCTGAGTCTTACACTGGAGAATGTCTTGCTCAGTGTTTTGGTCACAGTTTAAAGAGAAAGAAAATGAATCTAAAGACACAAAAAGGTTGTTGGTATGTCAAAAACTATTCATATCGCCCCTTACTGACTCTCTGTACAGTTATAACTTTCAGATTTGGACGCTGTAAATGTACATTTCAGTGACACACGGGACAAGAACGGGACATAAACCCCTGAGTAAAAGTCCGGTGTTGTTTAACCCTACCACCCCCCCAACCTTATGAGGATTTCTCTCCACCGTTGCCTCTCTTAATACTACGCCGTGGTGGAGCTGCTGCTCTGCCCGGCGTGTTCCACACAGACGCTGAGAGACACTGACCAAGCGTCTATCCTTTGTGTCTTCCTGACGTCTGTCTATCTTTAACTCCTTGAAACTCACTATAACAACATGTAAGACAACTGCAACAGACCTGTCGCCTCTCTCCTGGGTCTCATGGCAGCAGTCGGGATGATATTACTTCTACATGGAACATGCTCCTGGTGTTTCTCAGTCTCTCTGATTGTCTGAGCAAGCTGGACAGTGTCTTTTAACTTTACTGAAAGACGATAATGGCTGTATCATTCTCCACTTCAAAGACAACCAAGCAGCAGGGATCTGTCTGGTCCTGATTCCTCTATGTACTGTATTTCACAACAGTTGCTAAACATGATCAAATGACTAGTTTGGTTACAAACAGAGGGGCTTTTCTTATTATTATATATGTTTACATTTAGAAATGATTTGACCTCTGCCCTCCGCCCTGCTATGCCCTGCTATGTGTTATAGCTTGGGTGTTTACTTTGGTTTCTTTTTCTCCTTTTTATTTTTTTTTTGGCCCTGTCTCATGTTCCCCTGAGTGTCTGTATGTTCTGTTTCCTGTTTTATTTTGAAGTCTGGTTTTTGTCTCGTCCTGTCTTTAGTCTGACTTCCTGTGTCTTCCAGCTCTTGTGATTACCTGATGTTTTCCACCTGATTCTCTGCCCTCTTGTCACCTGCCTCCCGTAACCCCGTTACCCGGTGTATTTAATGTCTGTGCTTCCCTCGTCCGTCCGCCTGTCCGTCCGCCTGTCCGTCCCTTGTCCCGTCAGCGGTGTCCCGTCAGCAGTGTCCCGTCAGCAGTGTCCCGTCAGCAGTGTCCCGTCAGCAGTGTCCCGTCAGCAGTGTCCCGTCACCTTCCCTCTGAGTTTTCCCCGTGTGGTTTTTCCAGTTGCTGTTTTTGCTTTTCCTTTTTACCCCTGGCCTTTGCCAATTTTTTGTTTTTGGGGTTTTGGGACATTGTGTTGCTCCTGTGTTTTTGTGGACTTTTGTTATAATAATAAAGTAATGATAAAGTTTTTTTTTGTTTTGTTTTTTAAGCTCTCCTGCCTACTGCCTACTCTGCTTTTGGGTCCTCATTCCACATCACCGTAACTGCAACTCTTGGAGGAATTACTAGAATTGTAGAGCGTGGTCTAGAACTATTCTATCTGTAAAGTTTCAGATAACTTTTATGATTTGATGCTAATAATTAAATTATATATTAAACAGCAAGTTGGCTGTATAATAATGACCTCATTTTTCTTGAACATCTTTTCTGCCCCACTGCTGCTAAGTTTAAAAAAAAATCTGAATTTCATCAGTATGCTACTTCCTACACTTAGATACTTTGTGTGTCGTGTAATGAGTAATCACAGCCTCTGGGGGCAGCTGGATCTCAGCTGACGGACTGGGCCGGAAACTCTGTGTGTGTGTGTGTGTGTGTGTGTGTGTGTGTGTGTGTACACGTGTACTATATCTCACATCATCACTCAGGAGCCACCGCCGACATCAAAGACAAGTCTCCACTGACCGAGAGCTGCACTGCCCTCTATACAACTCCAAACTCATGGAAAAAGAAACCCACTATGAGAAAGCAGGTACTGTAGCTTTAGAATAATAGATTTCAATACTTTCAATAGTTATTTGAGTTTTCTGTGTATTTGCTAGTTTGACTTTAACTGAAGTTTTAGTCTTAGGCTACATCTACATTGCTTCGTTTTTGCTTGAAAATTAATATCTTCTGCTACGTTCCCCCTCTCATTCCCTCTGCTCTGGCGTTCCCCCCTCTCATTCCCCCTGCTCCGGCGTTCCCCCCTCTCATTCCCCCTGCTCTGGTGTTCCCCCCTCTCATTCCCCCTGCTCTGGTGTTTCCCCCTCTCATTCCCCCTGCTCTGGCGTTTCCGAGCCTCTAAACCGGAACCATTTGAAAGACTTCTGACCCGTGTTGGATATGAAATATGAATCTGCGGGGTTGCGTTGCAGTCTCAACGGCTCCAAACGGAGACCTTAGGCCACACCAACCGAATTTAAAGCAGTAAATGTAGCCTTAGTTTCAAGCTAGCTTCACTTTGTTTTATTATGGCCATGTGTTATGTCTCAGAAATATGTAACTATATTCAGAGTACATTTTGAGAATAGCCATGATGTTTAACCTTTAATGTGGAGCAGTGACATCTTATGTCAAGTCTGTTCAACTTCTGTGGTTCAATGAAACGACAGTTGAAGAAAACTAATTTTTTTCAGACGTGAAATATTATAGATAAAAACATTTTTTCTCAATTCCTTTCAGTTTAGTTAAGTTTTTCTTGTAGGTTTTATCTTATTTTTTTAGCTTAGTTTATAAAAAGGTTGTCATTGCTTGTTTTCCATTTAGTTTTACTTTACTATAATAACCCTGTTTAGAATCCCAAACAACATGAAGGATTCTACTAATCTACCCAAGATTAGGACACACGATGCTTCCTTGTTTTATGTATGTAGCTATTACATTGGATGTTGAAATGTTTGAAAATGTTTTTCAGGCAGAAATAAAGCCGGAGCTGCCCAGAAGCCATGACCTTGGGTGGGCTAAATTGGTTTCCGATGGCCGGCTTTGTAGCAGGGAATGAGTCCCTCTGAACCTGTGCCAGATCAGTTTGGCACCCTAACCCCTTCACTGACTCTGTTTTTGTCCTTCTGCTGCCCTGCGAAGGGCAGATGAATTAGCACATACCTTTCAGCTCCATTAGGGGAACGAGTCACGGCATCGGGGCTATTTCAGTTCTATGCATTGCTGCCATTGTCACAAGGACGCTTGTGAGATCTGGAGCACACTCTGGGACAAGACAAAGGAAATCAAAACTATTGCATATAACATTTCAGTCTTTCTCCTAGGTTTGTGGAGGACTTAGGTTTAGACAGATAGACAGATGGACAGACAGACGGATGGATGGATTTTTACTGTAGATAGAGAGAGAGACAGCGGGATAGATGGAAACTAAGCTAGCAAAGATAACATACCAGAATAACTACAAAAATATAGTTAAAAGGATGTATAAATGTAGAATAAAAATGCACAACCTACATACATAGTATGTAAATGATGGCTGATTTTGTTTAAGAGGTGGCATTGTGACCATTGAAGTCTTAATCTTCCAGACCAACGGCAAACACTGACCTCAGTAAGCCATTGTCCAGGTGATGACTCCTCTAGATATTTAGACTACATATTATGGAGTCAGCGTGGGTTGACTCGGTAACATGACTGATTGTTAATCAGAATCAGGTGTGTTAATGCAGGCACACATTTAAAATATGCAGGGCAGCTGTCCACAGCACAATGCCTGATTAGATATGATCATCTTGCAACACCAGGTGCTCGAACTCGGAGACATTGAGGCCGTCGGCCGTTTCTGATCTCAGGGAGCTATTATCTGGGTGATGTCACCACTGGCATCGCAACACCTAGCAGACAAGGAGCAGGCCGGCGTGAAAATGCAGAATTTAAAGCTCCTGTTAAAATAAAAAAAAACATTTCTTAGAAAATGCTGAGAATTTGTTTACTTTGTTATACAACCTAGAGATGCATGGAATTTATTTTAAAAAAGATCAACAAATGCCAAACTGATGTTTAAAGTTGCTCTCTTTTTGCATTGACTGCAATGCGTAGATAAGGAGACAATTCAAGTTTATTTTTTAAAATAAAATTCTGAAATCCACAGTGGTCTTTGATTGTTTGATTGAAGAAGTTGTTTCCACTACTGTATGCAGTTAAACGTTTTAATGCACTGTGGGCAAAAGTTTTGATAAATCCCAAAATTTGAATGGTAAAATTTGTGGAGGACAGTCAGAAGATGAAGTTGCCCAAATTTGGTGTCAATTGAAACAAACATGTGGGAGGAGATAGTTTGAAGATGTTTTGCAGTAATGTAACCTTCCTCCGCAACATTGTAGAAGAAGGTCTGGCAATGCGAGACTACCAGAACGGTCATGCAACGTACCTTCAGACGGAAGGTACAGATCTTCACAACTACAGGCCAATTTCCAAACTCTCTATTCTTGCAAAAATTTCGGAAGCTCAAGTAAAATGTCAATTGAAAGAATACTTGGCAGAGCACAACATTTTAACTCATGTACAGATAGGATTTAGAGCTGGACACAGCACTGTTACAGCAACTTTGTTACTATTAAACAACATTATAAATGCCTTGGACAAAAAGCAACACTGCCCTGCATTACTTACATTACTACACAGCTATTAATTGGTTCAAAAACTCTTACAGAATGAACGCGATGTATTTCTATAGATGGTCTTAAATCAGACTTCTTCGAAAATTTCAAGGGTGTTCCTCAAGGTTTGATTTTAGCCTCCATTTTATTTTCTATTTCCATAAATAATATTGGAAAGGACGTGCAAACTGCTAAACTGCATCTTTATGCAGATGATACCGTGATATATTCAGTTGCCTTTTGATCTTCAGTTAGCCTTTCAACAGCTTCAAGTCTCAATACACGGCCTCAAGTTAGTGCTAAATACTAAGAAAACCAAATTTATGACCTTTTCAAGGGCTTGTTCCCAATCCCCAGATAATATAACTATTAACACACTAAGTGGGGAATTAAGTGAAAATGTTTCATTATATAATGAAATATAATATATATATTATAGTATATATATAATTTAGGTTTTTGGCTGGACAACAAACTTTCTTTCAAAGTTTATGCTGAAAAGCTGAAACTAAGGCTGGGGTTTAATTTTAGAACTAAAACTTGTTTTAACATGTCAGCCAGGAAAACACTTGTGCAGGCTACCTTTTTAAGTGTTTTGAAATATGGTGATGTTGTCTACATGCATGCTGCCTCTAGTACTCTCCATCTGTTAGATTCTTTGTACGCTTCTTAACTAAGTCTTATTCCCGTACTCATCATTGCATGCTGTATGAACTGGTAGGCTGGCCGTCACTTAGTCTACGTAGACAACTTCATTGGTATATTTTTCTATACAAGGCCATGTTGGGTAAACTCCCGGCATATTTATGTAATCTCCTCAAGCAGAATTCCAGCTGTTTTCATCTCCGTTCCACTAGGTGGCGCTCTTACCAGGTACCAAGGGTTTTTACTGAGCTGGGGTAAAACCCTTCTCCTACTTCGCTTCGTGGTCTTGGAATAACTTGCAAAACTTGCTCCACCTAAATGATCTAGTCTTATTAAATGAATTTAAGGCCGTGTCAAAATCCCATGTAAATCAAAAATTTAACTACCACATGTGACCTGTTCCTTTCCTCTATGTGTGATGCTTGTTTGTTTATGTTGTCTATGATGTATTTCTGTTTAAATTGTAACCGGTGTGCCGTCTTGGCCAGGTCTCCCTCGGAAAAGGTGTTTCAATCTCAAGGGACTTCCTGGTTAAATAAAGGTTAAATTAAAAAAATAAAAATATTCAGACACTATCTTCTTTTAAAAGTTTTCAAACAAGCTCACTAACTATCCTTTTAATTTATTTTCAATTTTAAATGGACCATTTTCTAGCCCAAGCTTTTCAGTGTATTTATTCTTTAAGACTGCTTAGACCAGCGTGTTTTACTGTCGACTGATCAGCTTCAGTCCAACCTTACATGAACTCACGGTCACTGAAAAGATGAATTCCACTAATGAGGCCTGAGCTGAACTAAGTGGTAAATAAATCACGGTGCTCAGGTGGACAGCACAGATTTTTCTTGCGTCCGAGCTCTCTATTTCATAGACTTTTGTGTGAATTACGTCTTGAAGTGAGACAAAACTGTCATTACAGATAAACTGATGAGACACATGTGACATCTTTTTATCGAAGCACAGACTAAGTTAGCTCCTGTTTTTGGAGTGATCCCAAACCCCTTATCAAATGACGTAAGGCCCTAAGAATAGCAAAAGCATCAGTTTGTGGATACGTTAGTATTATGACTGGTAATTAATGAAGTGAGGATTTAGTTTGATGCCAGTCTATAGTGTCTCTGGCAGCAGGTGACCCAAGCATATGTAAGACAAGGTTACAGCTGAGTGACAGCCAAGATTGACATCCATAATGATCTAGGGTTGAAATGTATGCTCACTGCATATAATCCCCCTGTCATATACACTTTCTCATCTCACAGTCCCAATTATGGTCTTATTGGACAGTCCTTCCTGTCCATTGTTGAGGTCAGGTCTCCATTATAGCCCTGGTGTATAAATTCTGGGGCTGCTTCCAGATATAATGGTGCATATGTCTATGCTGAATGAGAAAGGCACAAAGGTGAAGAGGGAAGCCAGCATGTCATCTATCCAAGTCAAAGTAGCAGCTGAACTAATAGATCTGCTGCCAGAGAGACAGGAAGGCTGGATCAGTAATTCAGCATTGTCTTTACATATGCAGCTGGGCCTGGGACTCAGAGGAGTAAATGCTTCCTTTTGTTGGTCACTTTTATCAAAAGGAACACCTGATCTGACTTGGAGCGTATACAATTCACATCCTCAAACCATTTTTCAAATGTTGGTTCATGTGTTCAGATTTCCAAAATGGAATCCATTACAGGAAACACACATTCAGCTGCTTAGAGATCAAAGGATATTTGATTTGGACCAATGGAGGATGTAATGAGGCTGTATTTGTCCAATAACATAGAGCACATGCACTTGCATGAGGTCATTATAGGCTCATCATGTGTGTGTTAGACACGGAATAATTGGTGAGAATGTTACTTTAAATAATCTTAAAAGGGTTTTATCCAAACACTAGTCTATATCAACAACATTTCGTTTCCCGGGATTGCTCCAGTGTTGCCAGAAATTTGGCGAGATGTCCGTCCCCTTCCTCTGTCTCTGTGTTGCCGTTCTAACCTCTGGTTGATTTCTGAGGACTATGGTTACCAGGTCCTCAGAGCTCTGCAGGGTAAATCCAGACAGAGAGCTATACTATCTGTCCAACTGGAGTTTTCTGTTTTCTGTACACATGTTCCACCAAAACAAGTTCCTTCCTGAGACTATTTAGCAGCGACACCGTTGTTCTGTCCGGATCTTAGCCTGCCCAAGGCGATTGTGATTGGTTTAAAGAAATGCCAATAAAGTCATGCACGTTTTTCTCTCATCGAGAATGCTATGTGGACTAGCCAGACCCTCCTCTGCAGCGACAGCGAGTCGCTGGCTGGTCAGGTGATTAGAGTTACAGTTAGAGTGGCCAGCTACAGGCCTCCGTCAGCTCGGTTGTATCAGCGGCAGTTAGAAGCTGTTTTTAGCCGCTACCGAACTCTGCCGAGCCGGCTACGGTGCTCCGTAAGGTGCTCCGTCTTGTCAGCGGTAGCTGCTGGTTCGGCTAACCCAAGAATAGGTGACTGTGAGCTGGGGACAGAGCACCACGAGCTGCCGGTCGTTTTAGCTGACGCTAAGGTTAAGATTAGGTGACTAAAGTGAGCGTATCGTGGGGACAAAAGTTAAGTTCAGGCACCAAAACAACTAGCTACGTGGTTTTGATTAAAACACTCGTATGGAACATGCAGTTCCTGGGTGAAAGTCCTTTGTTTTGAACTCCTGTGTTTTCTGACCCGCTGAACCACCCTGACCCCCTCCCGTGTTCTATCGTTGTTATAAAGCAGCAGTCAATGTTGCATACAGCAAAAAAAAGTGGAATGCTTACGAAATACATTGCTTAACTCTTCAAGGACTTTTGTTCGTATGGTTGTTGTTAATAGGATACATTAATAGTTGCTGTTGCTCTTTCTGTGGGAATTAAGATAAGAGAAAGAGAGATTATCAGCATATTTATCACAACTGTCCACTTTGACAACCAAGGCTTTGAAAAGGATCAAGTCCATATGAAGGAGACGTCTGAGAGTTGGCCCAAGGTAGTGTCCAGGCCAGATCAAATCCTCATCTTCCATGCACATTTACTAACAGCACAGTCAGATCCAGATGGCCAGGTCAAGACAGCTCTCTGTGGAGGTTGGATAAGCTTTATCTCAAAACACTAAGGACTTTGATATTGTGGCTTGAAATGTCTCCTCAGTGTTGCAAGAATTTCAAGATTCACTCTGGACTGGGTGATGACCCTTTGTTTGACAAGTTTAGAGCAGCACACAATCTTGTGGCAAAAATTACATGAAGTAAAATAATTAAAAAGTTTAAAAGAAGTGATTTCACAAGGGAATTAAAAAGCCATGATGTGTGATTTGTAAGCAATTAATTAATTTCCGGTACACAGTGTATCTGTCCTAGTTAGAATAAAATCATTTGGCAGGGTGTCCTAGGATCTGATAACAATCTGAGCTGGCTGGAATTCCCAGGAATTCCAGTTAAGGAGACACCGAGGAGCCATGTCTCACTGAGCAGGTTTCTCTGTCTCCCTGTCACGGACTAGCTGTGCTGACAGATCCCGTCAACGCTCTCAACCCTGCTCTGCTTTCCACATCCTCACCAACGCACACACACTGCGCACGCTTTCATACGCTCACACTCAATCACTCACCATCCTCTGACTGCCATTTGGTCTTATCCCACACATGTAGTCATTAGGAAAATATGCGTGTAGTAAGAAATATTACCATGCAGTAGAAAAAGCACATGAGCATCACATATAGAAGTGCTGAGCTGAAACGTTGTGAGCTACATTGCGAGCTGCTTGTCTGCGTTGTTTGTGCCAAATCTGAAACTCCTGTGTGTTTTCTTACACCCTTGGGTTGGTCCTCTCACTGAGCTGTATCTTTTTCTTTTCTTATCACTGAATTCCTATCAGGTCAGCCAAACATGTCATAGTACAGTGATCTAAGACATTTCTCTGCTAGTCTGCTGAGCAGGGCCCAGCGGGGCTAGAAGAATGCAGCCCTGCTATGATTGCAGTATGCCAGTGTGTCCTGTCTGTGTATCGACCCTCCGCTTCCTGTTAAAGTGAAGTATCTCAGACAGGACCAAGCTAAATCACTACTTAAGAACTACTACTAAGAACACTACTGTCTGAAAATCTCACACATACATTGAGGTTTCAGATTAAAAGTTCAAAACATCACTAAAGAGTATAAAAAGAATGTCCTCTCTGTCAGCTCCACAGAATACAGTACATGCAGAATGGATTATTTTACAAATATTAGTTCTTTATGTGGTTAATGTTGGCGTGTGGCTGGGAGTCCCTCATCGGGATCGGGATAGTCTGTATCGAAGACCGGTCATTTAGGGGATAGTTCTAATGATGCCAGAAGATCAGCCAGATGTTCTCATCTTCAGCCCAATGTCCGTCCCCGTCCTCTGTCTCTGTGTTAGCGTTCTTACTCTGGTGGATTTCTGAGGACTATGGTTACCAGGTCCTCAGATCTCTGCAGGGTAAATCCAGACAGCTAGCTAGACTATCTG